>NC_034177.2:1463591-1743591 GCF_002021735.2 Oncorhynchus kisutch | reverse complement strand
AAAGAGGAGTGGGAGGCCCCGGTGCACAACTGAGCAAGAGGACAAGTACATTAGAGTGTCTAGTTTGAGAAACAGATGCCTTACAAGTCCTCAACTGGCAGCTTCATTAAATAGTTCCTGCAAAACACCAGCCTCACCGTTAACAGTGAAGAGGCGATTCCGGGATGCTGGCATTCTAGGCAGAGTCTGTGCTCTTTTGCCCATCTTAATCTTTTCTTTTTATTGGCCAGTCTGAGATATGGATTTTTCTATGCAAGTCTGCCTAGAAGGCCAGCATCCCGGAGTCGCCTCTTCACTAAAATAAAGAATAACGCAATGCAGGCAGAATTAGGCCAATATCCATCATTGCTAATTCATATCCAAAAATGAGTCATTCAATTCTATAACCACTTAAAAACAAGCTGTAGTATCCTTAGAGGCTTCTTAGATTGATGACTTATGAGACGTCAGTACGGTTTAGTATTTCATTGTAACTTAGAATTAGATTGTCCTATGCACCTGGCTTAAGCTACCTGAAGCTTTCCTAATCATGGTTATATAGGCAGACATAGGAAATGGCTACGGATAGCGGGAAGCAAACCCCCGTCTTGAGTCAATACTGCCATCTATTGGTAAACATATATATATACCAGGTTACTACACAAGCTGTCCCCACTCCTACCAAAAACAAAAACTTCAGATGCCAAGAGGTGACCATAGAGAAGAGTCACTCAGCCAGCTTGTTCTGAGGCTCAGTTGTCTAATGACCAACCCAACAAAGTCTCAGGACAGCACTCTGACAATCTGGCACGAATTATCACCAAACAAAAATACTATTATATTCCCTAGTGGGTAGACATCACAAAATCTCAAAGTAAACTAAAATTATATTTAGCCCTAAACAGACAGTACTCTCTGTGCCTGATAAAAAAAATATATATTTTTTTTGCACTGTACAGACACTATTGCTATTGAGAGAAGACAGGCCTTGTGCTCACTGCCCACAAAATGAGGTGGAAACTGAGCTGCACTTTCTAACCTCCTGCCAAATGTATGACCATATTAGAGACACACATATTTCCCTCAGATGCAAGGACCCACAAATAATTAGAAAACAAATTAAATATTGACAGGCTCCCATATTTGTTAGGTGAGATAATGCAGTGTTCATTCTTCAAAATGTGATGTTACTTGTTGCCTGTATTATAACAGACCTGTTATTATAACAGACCTGTTGCCCGTATTATAACAGACCTGTTGCCTGTATTATAACAGACCTGTTGCCCGTATTATAACAGACCTGTTGCCTGTATTATAACAGACCTGTTGCCTGTATTATAACAGACCTGTTGCCCGTATTATAACAGACCTGTTGCCCGTATTATAACAGACCTGTTGCCTGTATTATAACAGACCTGTTATTATAACAGACCTGTTGCCCGTATTATAACAGACCTGTTGCCTGTATTATAACAGACCTGTTGCCTGTATTATAACAGACCTGTTGCCTGTATTATAACAGACCTGTTGCCTGTATTATAACAGACCTGATGCCTGTATTATAACAGACCTGTTGCCTGTATTATAACAGACCTGTTGCCCGTATTATAATAGACCTGTTGCCCGTATTATAACAGACCTGTTGCCTGTATTATAACAGACCTGTTGCCAGTATTATAACAGACCTGTTGCCCGTATTATAACAGACCTGTTGCCTGTATTATAACAGACCTGTTGCCTGTTATTATAACAGACCTGTTGCCTGTATTATAACAGACCTGTTGCCTGTTGTCACGCCTTGGTCTTAGTATTTTGTGTTGTCTTTAATTATTTGTTCAGGCCAGGGTGTGACATGGGGTTATTGTATTGTCTTATTGGGGTTTTTGTAGGCATTGGGATTGTGGTTGATTAGGGGTGTGTCTAGTATAGGCTTGGCTGCCTGAGGCGGTTCTCAATCTGAGTCAGGTGATTCTTGTTGTCTCTGATTGGGAACCGTATTTAGGTAGCCTGAGTTTCACTTTGTATTTCGTGGGTGATTGTTCCTGTCTCTGTGTAGTTTCACCAGATAGGCTGTATTAGGTTGGTGGGTGATTGTTCCTGTCTCTGTGTAGTTTCACCAGATAGGCTGTAATTAGGTTGGTGGGTGATTGTTCCTGTCTCTGTGTAGTTTCACCAGATAGGCTGTATTAGGTTGGTGGGTGATTGTTCCTGTCTCTGTGTAGTTTCACCAGATAGGCTGTAATTAGGTTTCACGTTCCGTTTGTTGTTTTGTATTTATCAGTTATTTCATGTATCGTTCCGTTTTCCTTCATTAAAGATCATGATTAACCACCACGCTGCATTTCGGTCCGACTCTCTTTCTACAAACGAAGAACGCCGTTACAGAATCACCCACCACACACGGACCGAGTGGCGTGGTTACAGGCAGCGACAACAGGAGCGAAAGGAGGTACTTACGAGACGCTGTTATGAGGAAGTTATGGACAGCAGAAGCATGGAGTATACGACGTGGGATGAAATAGACAGGTGGGCGGCCGACTCAGAGAGAGTGCCTGAGCCCGCCTTGTGCCTGAGCCCGCCTGGGATTTGCTAGAGCAGTGCGAAGAGGGCTATAGGCGAATGGAGTTGGAGAAACAGACACGGCAGCGCAGAGCGAAACCCGAAAGTCACCCCAATAAATGTATTGGGGGGGGGGCTCAGAGGGAGAGTGGCTGAGTCAGGAGATAGACCTGAGCCAACTCTCCCTGTTTATCGTGAGGAGCCAAGGAGGAGACCAGAACCAGAGCCGGTGTTGGAGGTGAGCGAAACAGAGACTGTGAAGGAGTTAATGGGGAAATTGGAGGAGAGAGAAATGAGGGAGTTGCTGTGTTGGTGCTTTTTGCATGGAATTCGCCCGACGGAACGTGTCGGGGATTTGATGGCACCTGGGTTAGCGTTCCATACTCGTCCTGAGGTGCGTGTTAGTCGGCTGGTGAAGTTGGTGCCAGCCTCACGCACCAGGCCTCCTGTGCACATCCCTAGCCTTGCACGTCCTGTGCCAACACTGCTCTCAAGATCTCCAGTACGCCTTAACGGTCTAGCCCATCCTGTGCCACCTCCACACTCAAGTCCTCCGGTAGCAGCTCCCCGCACCAGGCTTCCTGTGCGTGTCCTCGATCCAGTACCACCAGTTCCAGCACCACGCACCAGGCCTTCAGTGCGCCTCGCCTGTTCAGCGCAGCCAGCGCTTTTCTCCTCTCCTGCGCTGCTGGAGTCTCCCGCCTGTTTAGCGCAGCCAGAGCCTTTCTCCTCTCCTGCGCTGCCGGAGTCTCCCGCCTGTTCAGCGCAACCAGCGCTTTTCTCCTCTCCTGCGCTGCCGCAGACCCACCTGCTCACCCCCCATCTCTAGATCAATTACATCACACCTGCCCAGACTCACCTGCTCACCCCCCATCTCTAGATCAATTACATCACACCTGCCCAGACCCACCTGCTCACACCACCATCTCTAGATCAATTACATCACACCTGCCCAGACCCACCTGCTCACCCTACATCTCTAGATCAACTACATCACACCTGCCCAGACCCACCTGCTCACCCCCCATCTCTAGATGAATTACATCAGACAAACATCTGGCGCCGGAGGAGATGGCTGCCGTTTTACGATCTCTGAACCAATTGTTCTATTTTTGGGAGGAAGCATGTTTAGGGAGGAAGCATGTCAGGTCTGGTGTCAAGATGGCCTGTCAGGGAGGAAGCATGTCAGGTCTGGTGTCAAGATGGCCTGTCAGGGAGGAAGCATGTCAGGTCTGGTGTAAAGATGGCCAGTCAGATGACCTGGACAGGCCTGACCACCTCTTCCTCTTCTGTTTGGTGCCTCAACATTAAGACAATGGTGCTACAACATTAAGACAACATTAAGACAATGTTGCTACAACATTAAGACAACATTAAGACAATGTTGCTACAACATTAAGACAACATTAAGACAATGTTGCTACAACATTAAGACAACATTAAGACAATGTTGCTACAACATTAAGACAACATTAAGACAATGGTGCTACAACATTAAGACAACATTAAGACAATGTTGCTACAACATTAAGACAACATTAAGACAATGTTGCTCACTGCTTCCCACAAGAAGAACAGGGGGAACTTTCTGTGAGGATTCTGTACAGTGAAACAGCATGGAGACTTACAATGGGGATGTCTCTAGACTGCATGTTTGATCACTCTTACTTTGGAAGTCTCCAATTTGAGATAAATTCCCCAACAAAGTAGCCTCAAAGGTCATTCACAACAGGCCTAAAACACAAGTCATTAAAAGTAATTATCTTCAGTCTAACAGAGTAGTTTTTGAAATGTGTCCACAACAAGGACACAGGGAGATTAATATTTTAGGGATCTGTCTGCATTGTGAAGCAGCGTGGGAGGCACCTATAATTGATGATCAATCTTGGTTTTGGAAATCTGGACTTCACCAACAAAGTAGCCTCCTTCGAAGTTGCTTAAAACACAAGTCTTTGGCTTCAACCTTTAAGAAGTGCTTTTTGAGGTGTGTGTTTAAAAAAAAAACTGCTTACTGAGCGTTTCTCAACTCCTGATGTAGAAGTTGATGGAAACTTGAAAACAGTGGAACCGACTAAGTGCTTACAATCTCCAACTCTGCAAAAATACTTTGCTGCGTTATACATCGTCGAATCATTCCACACCGTTTCATTTCATTCACTTCATCTCTCAGGGTACAGTAATATAAATATAAGCATGTTTTCATGACATGATGATCCAGGTGGAAAAACATAAAGGAAGGGGAGGTGAGGGTTTTGAATATTAGGAACAGTTTAACCTGGACTTGTATAGGCACCCTCTACAACTACTGTGATTATTATTATCTGACCCTGCTGGTCATCTATGAACATCTTGGCCTTGTTCTGTTATAATCTCCACCCGGCACAGCCAGAAGAGGACTGGCCACCCCTCATAGCCTGGTTCCTCTCTAGGTTTCTTCCTCGAGAGTTGTTCCTAGCCACCGTGCTTCTACACCTGCATTGCTTGCTGTTTGGGGTTTTAGGCTGGGTTTCTGTACAGCACTTTGAGATATCAGCTGATGTAAGAAGGGATTTATAAATACATTTGATTGATTGATCTCTACTATTGTAATGCTGCGAGTCGGAAAGCAAGTTCGGGGAGTGAATACATTTAATAAATTCACAAAACAAGAAACAAACAACGATCCGACATGAAACAGGAACAATGACGACTGAGGAAGGAACCAAAGGGTATATTAGAGATTACAATAGAATGAGACAGATAGTAGGATATAAAAGATTACAGTAGAATGTGACAGATAGTAGTATATTAGAGATTACAGTAGAATGAGACAGATAGTATATTAGAGATTACAGTAGAATGTGTCATATAGTATATTAGAGATTACAGTAGAATGTGACAGATAGTAGAATATTAGAGATTACAGAGAATGTGGCATATAGTATATTAGAGATTACAGTAGAATGTGACAGATAGTAGTATATTAGAGATTACAGTAGAATGAGACAGATAGTAGTATATTAGAGTACAGTAGAATGTGACAGATAGTAGTATATTAGAGATTACAGTAGAATGAGACAGATAGTATATTAGAAATTACAGTAGAATGTGTCATATAGTATATTAGAGATTACAATAGAATGAGACAGATAGTAGGATATAAAAGATTACAGTAGAATGTGACAGATAGTAGTATATTAGAGATTACAATAGAATGAGACAGATAGTATATTAGAGATTACAATAGAATGAGACAGATAGTAGGATATAAAAGATTACAGTAGAATGTGACAGATAGTAGTATATTAGAGATTACAGTAGAATGAGACAGATAGTAGTATATTAGAGTACAGTAGAATGTGACAGATAGTAGTATATTAGAGATTACAGTAGAATGTGTCATATAGTATATTAGAGATTACAGTAGAACGTGACAGATAGTAGAATATTAGAGATTACAGAGAATGTGACAGATAGTATATTAGAGATTACAATAGAATGAGACAGATAGTATATTAGAGATTACAATAGAATGAGACAGATAGTAGGATATAAAAGATTACAGTAGAATGTGACAGATAGTAGTATATTAGAGATTACAGTAGAATGAGACAGATAGTAGTATATTAGAGTACAGTAGAATGTGACAGATAGTAGTATATTAGAGATTACAGTAGAATGAGACAGATAGTATATTAGAGATTACAGTAGAATGTGTCATATAGTATATTAGAGATTACAGTAGAACGTGACAGATAGTAGAATATTAGAGATTACAGAGAATGTGACAGATAGTATATTAGAGATTACAGTAGAATGTGGCATATAGTATATTAGAGATTACAGTAGAATGTGACAGATAGTAGTATATTAGAGATTACAGTAGAATGAGACAGATAGTAGTATATTAGAGTACAGTAGAATGTGACAGATAGTAGTATATTAGAGATTACAGTAGAATGAGACAGATAGTATATTAGAGATTACAGTCGAATGTGTCATATAGTATATTAGGGATTACAGTAGATTGTGACAGATAGTAGTATATTCGAGATTACAGTAGAATGAGACAGATAGTATATTAGAGTTTACTATAGAATGTGTCAGATAGTATATTAGAGATTACAGTAGAATGTGACAGATAGTAGAATATTAGAGATTACAGTAGAATGTGTCAGACAGTAGTATATTAGAGATTACAGTAGAATGTGACAGATAGTAGTATATTAGAGATTACAGTAGAATGAAACATAGTATATTAGAGATTACAGTAGAATGTGTCATATAGTATATTAGAGATTACAGTAGATTGTGACAGATAGTAGTATATTAGAGATTACAGTAGAATGAGACAGATAGTATATTAGAGATTACAGTAGAATGTGACAGATAGTATATTAGAGATTACAGTAGAATGTGTCAGATAGTATATTAGAGATTACAGTAGAATGAGACAGATAGTATTTTAGAGATTACAGTAGAATGTGACAGATAGTAGTATATTAGAGATTACAGTAGAATGTGACAGATAGTATATTAGAGATTACAGTAGAATGTGTCAGACAGTAGTATATTAGAGATTATAGTAGACCTGTAGATGTTCAAAAACGGTAAAACTCTCAATCCCTTAATCAATAATACGCCTCAATTAATAATCTCAATCCCTTAATCAATAATACACCTCAATTAATAATCTCAAACTCTTCCAAGACCAAAGTACTCAAGGTGATGTCAGGGACAATGGTTTTTCCTGAACATGTCTGAAGATATAAAGTACCAGTCAAAGGTTAGGCCACAAACACCTACTCATTCAAGGGTTTTTCTTTATTTTTTACTATTTTCTACATTGTAGAATAGTAGTGAAGACATCAAAACTATGAAATAACACATATGGAATCATGTAGTAACCAAAAAAGTGTTTAACAAATCAAAATATATTATAGGTTCTTTAAAGTAGCCACCCTTTTCTTTGATGACAGCTTTGCACACTCTTGGCATTCTCTCAACCAGCTTCATTAGGTAGTCACCTGGAATGCATTTCAAGTAAACAGTGTGCTTTCTTAAAAGTTCATTTGTGGAACTTCTTTCCTTCTTAATGCGTTTGAGCCAATCAGTTGTGTTGTGACAAGGTAGAGGTGGTATACAGAAGACAGCCCTATTTGGTAAAATACCAAGTCCATATTATTGCAAGAACAGCTCAAATAAGCAAAGAGAAACAACAGACCATCATTACTTTCAGACATGTAGGTCAGTCAATACGGAACAATTCAAGAACTTTGAAAGATTTTTCAAGTACAGTTGCAAAAACCATTAAGCACTATGATGAAACTGGCTCTCATGAGGACCGCCACAGGAAAGTAAGACCCAGAGTTACCTCTGCTGCAGTACATTAGAGTTAACTGCACCGTAGATTGCAGCCCAAATAAATGCTTTTCAGAGTTCAAGTAACAGACACATCTCAACATCAACTGTTCAGAGGAGACTGCATGAATCAGGCCTTCATGGTTGAATTGCTGCAAAGAAACCACTACTAAAGGACACCAATAATAAGAAGAGACTTGCTTGGACCAAGAAACACGATCAATGGACATTAGACCGGTGGAAATGTGTCCTTTGGTCTAATGAGTCCAAATTTGAGATTTTTGGTTCCAACCTCCGTGTTTGGGTTAGGTCAAAGTGGTCAGGGTTAGGGCATTAAAGTGGTTAGGGTTAGGTCATCAAAGTGGTTAGGGCATCAAAGTGGTTAGGGTTAGGGCATCAAAGTGGTCAGGGTTAGATCATCAAAGTGGTCAGGGTTAGATCATCAAAGTGGTCAGGGTTAGATCATCAAAGTGGTCAGGGTTAGGGCATCAAAGTGGTCAGGGTTAGATCATCAAAGTGGTCTGGGTAAGGGCATCAAAGTGGTTAGGGTTAGGGCATCAAAGTGGTTAGGGTTAGGGCATCAATGTGGTCAGGGTTAGGGCATCAATGTGGTCAGGGTTAGGGCATCAAAGTGGTCAGGGTTAGGGCATCAAAGTGGTTAGATCATCAAAGTGGTCTAGGTTAGGGCATCAAAGTGGTCAGGGTTAGGGCATCAAAGTGGTCAGGGTTAGGTCATCAAAGTGGTTAGGGTTAGGTCATCAAAGTGGTTAGGGTTAGGTCATCAAAGTGGTTAGGGTTAGGGCATCAAAGTGGTCAGGGTTAGGGCATCAAAGTGGTCAGGGTTAGGGCATCAAAGTGGTTAGGGTTAGGGCATCAATGTGGTCAGGGTTAGGGCATCAAAGTGGTCAGGGTTAGGGCATCAAAGTGGTCAGGGTTAGGGCATCAAAGTGGTCAGGGTTAGGGCATCAAAGTGGTCAGGGTTAGGGCATCAAAGTGGTCAGGTCATCAAAGTGGTCAGGGTTAGGGCATCAAAGTGGTCAGGGTTATGGCATCAAAGTGGGCAGGGTTAAGACATCAAAGTGTTAGATCATCAAAGTGGTCTGGGTTAGGTCATCAAAGTGGTTAGGGTTAGGGCATGAAAGTGGTCAGGGTTAGGGCATCAAAGTGGTTAAGGTTATGGCATCAAAGTGGTTAGATCATCAAAGTGGTCAGGGTTAGGGCATCAAAGTGGTCAGGGTTAGGTCATCAAAGTGGTCTGGGTTAGGGCATCAAAGTGGTCAGGGTTAGGGCATCAAAGTGGTCAGGGTTAGGGCATCAAAGTGGTTAGGGTTAGGACATCAAAGTGGTTAGATCATCAAAGTGGTCTGGGTTAGGTCATCAAAGTGGTTAGGGTTAGGGCATCAAATTGGTCAGGGTTAGGGCATCAAAGTGGTCAGGGTTAGGGCATCAAAGTGGTCTGGGTTAGGTCACAAAGTGGTCTGGGTTAGGTCATCAAAGTGGTCAGGGTTAGGTCATCAAAGTGGTCAGGGTTAGGGCATCAAAGTGGTCAGGGTTAGGACATCAAAGTGGTTAGATCATCAAAGTGGTCAGGGTTAGGGCATCAAAGTGGTCAGGGTTAGGTCATCAAAGTGGTTAGGGCATCAAAGTGGTCAGGGTTAGGGCATCAATGTGGTCAGGGTTAGGGCATCAATGTGGGCAGGGTTAGGGCATCAAAGTGGTTAAGGTTATGGCATCAAAGTGGTTAGATCATCAAAGTGGTCAGGGTTAGGGCATCAAAGTGGTCAGGGTTAGGTCATCAAAGTGGTCTGGGTTAGGGCATCAAAGTGGTCAGGGTTAGGGCATCAAAGTGGTCAGGGTTAGGGCATCAAAGTGGTCAGGGTTAGGGCATCAAAGTGGTTAGGGTTAGGACATCAAAGTGGTTAGATCATCAAAGTGGTCTGGGTTAGGTCATCAAAGTGGTTAGGGTTAGGGCATCAAATTGGTCAGGGTTAGGGCATCAAAGTGGTCAGGGTTAGGTCATCAAAGTGGTCTGGGTTAGGGCATCAAAGTGGTCAGGGTTAGGGCATCAAAGTGGTCAGGGTTAGGGCATCAAAGTGGTTAGGGTTAGGACATCAAAGTGGTTAGATCATCAAAGTGGTCTGGGTTAGGTCATCAAAGTGGTTAGGGTTAGGGCATCAAATTGGTCAGGGTTAGGGCATCAAAGTGGTCAGGGTTAGGGCATCAAAGTGGTCTGGGTTAGGTCACAAAGTGGTCTGGGTTAGGTCATCAAAGTGGTCAGGGTTAGGTCATCAAAGTGGTCAGGGTTAGGGCATCAAAGTGGTCAGGGTTAGGACATCAAAGTGGTTAGATCATCAAAGTGGTCAGGGTTAGGGCATCAAAGTGGTCAGGGTTAGGTCATCAAAGTGGTTAGGGCATCAAAGTGGTCAGGGTTAGGGCATCAATGTGGTCAGGGTTAGGGCATCAATGTGGGCAGGGTTAGGGCATCAAAGTGGTTAAGGTTATGGCATCAAAGTGGTTAGATCATCAAAGTGGTCAGGGTTAGGGCATCAAAGTGGTCAGGGTTAGGTCATCAAAGTGGTCTGGGTTAGGGCATCAAAGTGGTCAGGGTTAGGGCATCAAAGTGGTCAGGGTTAGGGCATCAAAGTGGTCAGGTCATCAAAGTGGTCAGGGTTAGGGCATCAAAGTGGTTAGGGTTAGGACATCAAAGTGGTTAGATCATCAAAGTGGTCTGGGTTAGGTCATCAAAGTGGTTAGGGTTAGGGCATCAAATTGGTCAGGGTTAGGGCATCAAAGTGGTCAGGGTTAGGGCATCAAAGTGGTCTGGGTTAGGTCATCAAAGTGGTCTGGGTTAGGTCATCAAAGTGGTCAGGGTTAGGTCATCAATGTGGTCAGGGTTAGGGCATCAAAGTGGTCAGGGTTAGGACATCAAAGTGGTTAGATCATCAAAGTGGTCAGGGTTAGGGCATCAAAGTGGTCAGGGTTAGGTCATCAAAGTGGTTAGGGCATCAAAGTGGTCAGGGTTAGGGCATCAAAGTGGTCAGGGTTAGGGCATCAAAGTGGTTAGATCATCAAAGTGGTCAGGGTTAGGGCATCAAAGTGGTCAGGGTTAGGGCATCAAAGTGGTCAGGGTTAGATCATCAAAGTGGTTAGATCATCAAAGTGGTCAGGGTTAGGGCATCAACGTGGTCAGGGTTAGGGCATCAAAGTGGTCAGGGTTAGGACATCAAAGTGGTTAGATCATCAAAGTGGTCAGGGTTAGGGCATCAAAGTGGTCAGGGTTAGGGCATCAAAGTGGTCAGGGTTAGATCATCAAAGTGGTCTGGGTTAGGGCATCAAAGTGGTCAGGGTTAGGTCATCCAAGTGGTCAGGGTTAGGTCATCAAAGTGGTCAGGGTTAGGTCATCAAAGTGGTCAGGGTTAGGGCATCAAAGTGGTCAGGGTTAGATCATCAAAGTGGTCAGGGTTAGGGCATCAACGTGGTCAGGGTTAGGTCATCAAAGTGGTCAGGGTTAGGGCATCAAAGTGGTCTGGGTTAGGTCATCAAAGTGGTTAGGGTTAGGGCATGAAAGTGGTCAGGGTTAGGGCATCAAAGTGGTTAAGGTTATGGCATCAAAGTGGTTAGATCATCAAAGTGGTCAGGGTTAGGGCATCAAAGTGGTCAGGGTTAGATCATCAAAGTGGTCAGGGTTAGGGCATCAAAGTGGTCAGGGTTAGGTCATCAAAGTTGTCTGGGTTAGGTCATCAAAGTGGTCTGGGTTAGGGCATCAAAGTGGGCAGGGTTAAGACATCAAAGTGTTAGATCATCAAAGTGGTCTGTGTTAGGTCATCAAAGTGGTTAGGGTTAGGGCATGAAAGTGGTCAGGGTTAGGGCATCAAAGTGGTTAAGGTTATGGCATCAAAGTGGTTAGATCATCAAAGTGGTCAGGGTTAGGGCATCAAAGTGGTCAGGGTTAGGTCATCAAAGTGGTCTGGGTTAGGGCATCAAAGTGGTCAGGGTTAGGGCATCAAAGTGGTCAGGGTTAGGGCATCAAAGTGGTTAGGGTTAGGACATCAAAGTGGTTAGATCATCAAAGTGGTCTGGGTTAGGTCATCAAAGTGGTTAGGGTTAGGGCATCAAATTGGTCAGGGTTAGGGCATCAAAGTGGTCAGGGTTAGGGCATCAAAGTGGTCTGGGTTAGGTCACAAAGTGGTCTGGGTTAGGTCATCAAAGTGGTCAGGGTTAGGTCATCAAAGTGGTCAGGGTTAGGGCATCAAAGTGGTCAGGGTTAGGACATCAAAGTGGTTAGATCATCAAAGTGGTCAGGGTTAGGGCATCAAAGTGGTCAGGGTTAGGTCATCAAAGTGGTTAGGGCATCAAAGTGGTCAGGGTTAGGGCATCAAAGTGGTTAGGGTTAGGGCATCAATGTGGTCAGGGTTAGGGCATCAATGTGGTCAGGGTTAGGGCATCAAAGTGGTTAGGGTTAGGGCATCAATGTGGTCAGGGTTAGGGCATCAAAGTGGTCAGGGTTAGGGCATCAAAGTGGTCAGGGTTAGGGCATCAAAGTGGTCAGGGTTAGGGCATCAAAGTGGTCAGGGTTAGGGCATCAAAGTGGTCAGGGTTAGGGCATCAAAGTGGTCAGGGTTAGGGCATCAAAGTGGTCAGGGTTATGGCATCAAAGTGGGCAGGGTTAAGACATCAAAGTGTTAGGTCATCAAAGTGGTTAGGGTTAGGGCATGAAAGTGGTCAGGGTTAGGGCATCAAAGTGATTAAGGTTATGGCATCAAAGTGGTTAGATCATCAAAGTGGTCAGGGTTAGGGCATCAAAGTGGTCAGGGTTAGGTCATCAAAGTGGTCAGGGTTAGGGCATCAAAGTGGTTAGGGTTAGGACATCAAAGTGGTTAGATCATCAAAGTGGTCTGGGTTAGGTCATCAAAGTGGTTAGGGTTAGGGCATCAAATTGGTCAGGGTTAGGGCATCAAAGTGGTCAGGGTTAGGGCATCAAAGTGGTCTGGGTTAGGTCATCAAAGTGGTCTGGGTTAGGTCATCAAAGTGGTCAGGGTTAGGTCATCAAAGTGGTCAGGGTTAGGTCATCAAAGTGGTCAGGGTTAGGGCATCAAAGTGGTCAGGGTTAGGACATCAAAGTGGGTAGATCATCAAAGTGGTCAGGGTTAGGGCATCAAAGTGGTCAGGGTTAGGTCATCAAAGTGGTTAGGGCATCAAAGTGGTCAGGGTTAGGGCATCAAAGTGGTTAGGGTTAGGGCATCAATGTGGTCAGGGTTAGGGCATCAAAGTGGTCAGGGTTAGGGCATCAAAGTGGTCAGGGTTAGGGCATCAAAGTGGTTAGATCATCAAAGTGGTCTAGGTTAGGGCATCAAAGTGGTCAGGGTTAGGGCATCAAAGTGGTCAGGGTTAGGTCATCAAAGTGGTTAGGGTTAGGTCATCAAAGTGGTTAGGGTTAGGGCATCAAAGTGGTCAGGGTTAGGGCATCAAAGTGGTTAGGGTTAGGGCATCAATGTGGTCAGGGTTAGGGCATCAAAGTGGTCAGGGTTAGGGCATCAAAGTGGTCAGGGTTAGGGCATCAAAGTGGTCAGGGTTAGGGGCATCAAAGTGGTCAGGTCATCAAAGTGGTCAGGGTTAGGGCATCAAAGTGGTCAGGGTTATGGCATCAAAGTGGGCAGGGTTAGGGCATCAAAGTCGTTAAGGTTATGGCATCAAAGTGGTTAGATCATCAAAGTGGTCAGGGTTAGGGCATCAAAGTGGTCAGGGTTAGGTCATCAAAGTGGTCTGGGTTAGGGCATCAAAGTGGTCAGGGTTAGGGCATCAAAGTGGTCAGGGTTAGGGCATCAAAGTGGTCAGGTCATCAAAGTGGTCAGGGTTAGGGCATCAAAGTGGTTAGGGTTAGGACATCAAAGTGGTTAGATCATCAAAGTGGTCTGGGTTAGGTCATCAAAGTGGTTAGGGTTAGGGCATCAAATTGGTCAGGGTTAGGGCATCAAAGTGGTCAGGGTTAGGGCATCAAAGTGGTCTGGGTTAGGTCATCAAAGTGGTCTGGGTTAGGTCATCAAAGTGGTCAGGGTTAGGTCATCAATGTGGTCAGGGTTAGGGCATCAAAGTGGTCAGGGTTAGGACATCAAAGTGGTTAGATCATCAAAGTGGTCAGGGTTAGGGCATCAAAGTGGTCAGGGTTAGGTCATCAAAGTGGTTAGGGCATCAAAGTGGTCAGGGTTAGGGCATCAAAGTGGTCAGGGTTAGGTCATCAAAGTGGTCAGGGTTAGGGCATCAAAGTGGTCAGGGTTAGGACATCAAAGTGGTTAGATCATCAAAGTGGTCTGGGTTAGGGCATCAAAGTGGTCAGGGTTAGGTCATCAAAGTGGTCAGGGTTAGGGCATCAAAGTGGTCAGGGTTAGGGCATCAAAGTGGTCAGGGTTAGGGCATCAAAGTGGTCAGGGTTAGGTCATCAAAGTGGTCAGAGTTAGGACATCAAAGTGGTCACGGTTAGGGCATCAAAGTGGTCTGGGTTAGGGCATCAAAGTGGTCAGGGTTAGGGCATCAAAGTGGTCAGGGTTAGGGCATCAAAGTGGTCAGGGTTAGGGCATCAAAGTGGTTTAGATCATCAAAGTGGTCTGGGTTAGGGCATCAAAGTGGTCAGGGTTAGGGCATCAAAGTGGTAGGGTTAGGGCATCAAAGTGGTCAGGGTTAGGGCATCAAAGTGGTCAGGGTTAGGGCATCAAAGTGGTCAGGGTTAGGTCATCAAAGTGGTCAGGGTTAGGGCATCAAAGTGGTTAGGGTAGGGCATCAAAGTGGTCAGGGTTAGGGCATCAAAGTGGTTAGGGTTAGGGCATCAATGTGGTCAGGGTTAGGGCATCAAAGTGGTCAGGGTTAGGGCATCAAAGTGGTCAGGGTTAGGGCATCAAAGTGGTCAGGGTTAGGGCATCAAAGTGGTCAGGGTTAGGGCATCAAAGTGGTCAGGTCATCAAAGTGGTCTGGGTTAGGTCATCAAAGTGGTTAGGGTTAGGGCATCAAAGTGGTCTGGGTTAGGTCATCACAGTGGTCTGGGCATCAAAGTGGTCAGGGTTAGGTCATCAAAGTGGTCAGAGTTAGGACATCAAAGTGGTCAGGGTTAGGGCATCAAAGTGGTCTGGGTTAGGGCATCAAAGTGGTCAGGGTTAGGGCATCAAAGTGGTCAGGGTTAGGGCATCAAAGTGGTCAGGGTTAGGTCATCAAAGTGGTCAGGGTTAGGGCATCAAAGTGGTCAGGGTTAGGGCATCAAAGTGGTCTGGGTTAGGTCATCAAAGTGGTCTGGGCATCAAAGTGGTCTGGGTTAGGTCATCAAAGTGGTCTGGGCATCAAAGTGGTCAGGGTTAGGGCATCAAAGTGGTCAGGGTTAGGGCATCAAAGTGGTCAGGTTTAGGGCATCAAAGTGGTCTGGATTAGGGCATCAAAGTGGTCTGGGTTAGGTCATCAAAGTGGTCTTGGCATCAAAGTGGTCTGGGTTAGGTCATCAAAGTGGTCAGGCTTAGGTCATCAAAGTGGTCAGGGTTAGGTCATCAAAGTGGTTAGGGTTAGGGCATCAAAGTAGTCAGGGTTAGGACATCAAAGTGGTTAGATCATCAAAGTGGTCAGGGTTAGGGCATCAAAGTGGTCAGGGTTAGGTCATCAAAGTGGTTAGGGCATCAAAGTGGTCAGGGTTAGGGCATCAAAGTGGTCAGGGTTAGGTCATCAAAGTGGTCAGGGTTAGGGCATCAAAGTGGTCAGGGTTAGGACATCAAAGTGGTTAGATCATCAAAGTGGTCTGGGTTAGGGCATCAAAGTGGTCAGGGTTAGGTCATCAAAGTGGTCAGGGTTAGGGCATCAAAGTGGTCAGGGTTAGGGCATCAAAGTGGTCAGGGTTAGGGCATCAAAGTGGTCAGGGTTAGGTCATCAAAGTGGTCAGAGTTAGGACATCAAAGTGGTCACGGTTAGGGCATCAAAGTGGTCTGGGTTAGGGCATCAAAGTGGTCAGGGTTAGGGCATCAAAGTGGTCAGGGTTAGGGCATCAAAGTGGTCAGGGTTAGGGCATCAAAGTGGTCAGGGTTAGGACATCAAAGTGGTTAGATCATCAAAGTGGTCTGGGTTAGGGCATCAAAGTGGTCAGGGTTAGGGCATCAAAGTGGTTAGGGTTAGGGCATCAAAGTGGTCAGGGTTAGGGCATCAAAGTGGTCAGGGTTAGGGCATCAAAGTGGTCAGGGTTAGGTCATCAAAGTGGTCAGGGTTAGGGCATCAAAGTGGTTAGGGTTAGGGCATCAAAGTGGTCAGGGTTAGGGCATCAAAGTGGTTAGGGTTAGGGCATCAATGTGGTCAGGGTTAGGGCATCAAAGTGGTCAGGGTTAGGGCATCAAAGTGGTCAGGGTTAGGGCATCAAAGTGGTCAGGGTTAGGGCATCAAAGTGGTCAGGGTTAGGGCATCAAAGTGGTCATGTCATCAAAGTAGTCTGGGTTAGGTCATCAAAGTGGTTAGGGTTAGGGCATCAAAGTGGTCTGGGTTAGGTCATCACAGTGGTTCTGGGCATCAAAGTGGTCAGGGTTAGGTCATCAAAGTGGTCAGAGTTAGGACATCAAAGTGGTCAGGGTTAGGGCATCAAAGTGGTCTGGGTTAGGGCATCAAAGTGGTCAGGGTTAGGGCATCAAAGTGGTCAGGGTTAGGGCATCAAAGTGGTCAGGGTTAGGTCATCAAAGTGGTCAGGGTTAGGGCATCAAAGTGGTCAGGGTTAGGGCATCAAAGTGGTCAGGGTTAGGGCATCAAAGTGGTCAGGGTTAGGTCATCAAAGTGGTCAGAGTTAGGACATCAAAGTGGTCTGGGTTAGGGCATCAAAGTGGTCAGGGTTAGGGCATCAAAGTGGTCAGGGTTAGGGCATCAAAGTGGTCAGGGTTAGGACATCAAAGTGGTTAGATCATCAAAGTGGTCTGGGTTAGGGCATCAAAGTGGTCAGGGTTAGGGCATCAAAGTGGTTAGGGTTAGGGCATCAAAGTGGTCAGGGTTAGGGCATCAAAGTGGTCAGGGTTAGGGCATCAAAGTGGTCAGGGTTAGGTCATCAAAGTGGTCAGGGTTAGGGCATCAAAGTGGTTAGGGTTAGGGCATCAAAGTGGTCAGGGTTAGGTCATCAAAGTGGTCAGGGTTAGGTCATCAAAGTGGTTAGGGTTAGGGCATCAAAGTGGTCAGGGTTAGGGCATCAAAGTGGTTAGGGTTAGGGCATCAATGTGGTCAGGGTTAGGGCATCAAAGTGGTCAGGGTTAGGGCATCAAAGTGGTCAGGGTTAGGGCATCAAAGTGGTCAGGGTTTAGGGCATCAAAGTGGTCAGGTCATCAAAGTGGTCAGGGTTAGGGCATCAAAGTGGTTAGGGTTAGGTCATCAAAGTGGTCTGGGTTAGGTCATCAAAGTGGTTAGGGTTAGGGCATCAAAGTGGTCAGGGTTAGGGCATCAAAGTGGTCTGGGTTAGGTCATCACAGTGGTCTGGGCATCAAAGTGGTCAGGATTAGGGCATCAAAGTGGTCAGAGTTAGGGCATCAAAGTGGTCAGGTTTAGGGCATCAAAGTGGTCTGGGTTAGGGCATCAAAGTGGTCTGGGTTAGGTCATCAAAGTGGTCTTGGCATCAAAGTGGTCTGGGTTAGGTCATCAAAGTGGTCAGGCTTAGGTCATCAAAGTGGTCTGGGTTAGGTCATCAAAGTGGTCTGGGCATCAAAGTGGTCTGGGTTAGGTCATCAAAGTGGTCTGGGCATCAAAGTGGTCAGGGTTAGGGCATCAAAGTGGTCAGGGTTAGGGCATCAAAGTGGTCAGGTTTAGGGCATCAAAGTGGTCTGGATTAGGGCATCAAAGTGGTCTGGGTTAGGTCATCAAAGTGGTCTTGGCATCAAAGTGGTCTGGGTTAGGTCATCAAAGTGGTCAGGCTTAGGTCATCAAAGTGGTCAGGGTTAGGTCATCAAAGTGGTTAGGGTTAGGGCATCAAAGTAGTCAGGGTTAGGACATCAAAGTGGTTAGGGCATCAAAGTGGTCAGGGTTAGGGCATCAAAGTGGTCAGGGTTAGGTCATCAAAGTGGTTAGGGCATCAAAGTGGTCAGGGTTAGGGCATCAAAGTGGTCTGGGTTAGGTCATCAAAGTGGTCAGGGTTAGGGCATCAAAGTGGTCAGGGTTAGGACATCAAAGTGGTTAGATCATCAAAGTGGTCTGGGTTAGGGCATCAAAGTGGTCAGGTTTAGGGCATCAAAGTGGTCAGGGTTAGGTCATCAAAGTGGTCAGGGTTAGGGCATCAAAGTGGTCAGGGTTAGGGCATCAAAGTGGTCAGGGTTAGGGCATCAAAGTGGTCAGGGTTAGGTCATCAAAGTGGTCAGAGTTAGGACATCAAAGTGGTCACGGTTAGGGCATCAAAGTGGTCTGGGTTAGGGCATCGAAGTGGTCAGGGTTAGGGCATCAAAGTGGTCAGGGTTAGGGCATCAAAGTGGTCAGGGTTAGGACATCAATGTGGTCAGGGTTAGGGCATCAAAGTGGTCAGGGTTAGGGCATCAAAGTGGTCAGGGTTTAGGGCATCAAAGTGGTCAGGGTTAGGGCATCAAAGTGGTCAGGGTTAGGGCATCAAAGTGGTCAGGTCATCAAAGTGGTCTGGGTTAGGTCATCAAAGTGGTTAGGGTTAGGGCATCAAAGTGGTCTGGGTTAGGTCATCACAGTGGTCTGGGCATCAAAGTGGTCAGGGTTAGGTCATCAAAGTGGTCAGAGTTAGGACATCAAAGTGGTCAGGGTTAGGGCATCAAAGTGGTCTGGGTTAGGGCATCAAAGTGGTCAGGGTTAGGGCATCAAAGTGGTCAGGGTTAGGGCATCAAAGTGGTCAGGGTTAGGTCATCAAAGTGGTCAGGGTTAGGGCATCAAAGTGGTCAGGGTTAGGGCATCAAAGTGGTCTGGGTTAGGTCATCAAAGTGGTCTGGGCATCAAAGTGGTCTGGGTTAGGTCATCAAAGTGGTCTGGGCATCAAAGTGGTCAGGGTTAGGGCATCAAAGTGGTCAGGGTTAGGGCATCAAAGTGGTCAGGTTTAGGGCATCAAAGTGGTCTGGATTAGGGCATCAAAGTGGTCTGGGTTAGGTCATCAAAGTGGTCTTGGCATCAAAGTGGTCTGGGTTAGGTCATCAAAGTGGTCAGGCTTAGGTCATCAAAGTGGTCAGGGTTAGGTCATCAAAGTGGTTAGGGTTAGGGCATCAAAGTAGTCAGGGTTAGGACATCAAAGTGGTTAGATCATCAAAGTGGTCAGGGTTAGGGCATCAAAGTGGTCAGGGTTAGGTCATCAAAGTGGTTAGGGCATCAAAGTGGTCAGGGTTAGGGCATCAAAGTGGTCAGGGTTAGGTCATCAAAGTGGTCAGGGTTAGGGCATCAAAGTGGTCAGGGTTAGGACATCAAAGTGGTTAGATCATCAAAGTGGTCTGGGTTAGGGCATCAAAGTGGTCAGGGTTAGGTCATCAAAGTGGTCAGGGTTAGGGCATCAAAGTGGTCAGGGTTAGGGCATCAAAGTGGTCAGGGTTAGGGCATCAAAGTGGTCAGGGTTAGGTCATCAAAGTGGTCAGAGTTAGGACATCAAAGTGGTCACGGTTAGGGCATCAAAGTGGTCTGGGTTAGGGCATCAAAGTGGTCAGGGTTAGGGCATCAAAGTGGTCAGGGTTAGGGCATCAAAGTGGTCAGGGTTAGGGCATCAAAGTGGTCAGGGTTAGGACATCAAAGTGGTTAGATCATCAAAGTGGTCTGGGTTAGGGCATCAAAGTGGTCAGGGTTAGGGCATCAAAGTGGTTAGGGTTAGGGCATCAAAGTGGTCAGGGTTAGGGCATCAAAGTGGTCAGGGTTAGGGCATCAAAGTGGTCAGGGTTAGGTCATCAAAGTGGTCAGGGTTAGGGCATCAAAGTGGTTAGGGTTAGGGCATCAAAGTGGTCAGGGTTAGGGCATCAAAGTGGTTAGGGTTAGGGCATCAATGTGGTCAGGGTTAGGGCATCAAAGTGGTCAGGGTTAGGGCATCAAAGTGGTCAGGGTTAGGGCATCAAAGTGGTCAGGGTTAGGGCATCAAAGTGGTCAGGGTTAGGGCATCAAAGTGGTCATGTCATCAAAGTAGTCTGGGTTAGGTCATCAAAGTGGTTAGGGTTAGGGCATCAAAGTGGTCTGGGTTAGGTCATCACAGTGGTCTGGGCATCAAAGTGGTCAGGGTTAGGTCATCAAAGTGGTCAGAGTTAGGACATCAAAGTGGTCAGGGTTAGGGCATCAAAGTGGTCTGGGTTAGGGCATCAAAGTGGTCAGGGTTAGGGCATCAAAGTGGTCAGGGTTAGGGCATCAAAGTGGTCAGGGTTAGGTCATCAAAGTGGTCAGGGTTAGGGCATCAAAGTGGTCAGGGTTAGGGCATCAAAGTGGTCAGGGTTAGGGCATCAAAGTGGTCAGGGTTAGGTCATCAAAGTGGTCAGAGTTAGGACATCAAAGTGGTCTGGGTTAGGGCATCAAAGTGGTCAGGGTTAGGGCATCAAAGTGGTCAGGGTTAGGGCATCAAAGTGGTCAGGGTTAGGACATCAAAGTGGTTAGATCATCAAAGTGGTCTGGGTTAGGGCATCAAAGTGGTCAGGGTTAGGGCATCAAAGTGGTTAGGGTTAGGGCATCAAAGTGGTCAGGGTTAGGGCATCAAAGTGGTCAGGGTTAGGGCATCAAAGTGGTCAGGGTTAGGTCATCAAAGTGGTCAGGGTTAGGGCATCAAAGTGGTTAGGGTTAGGGCATCAAAGTGGTCAGGGTTAGGTCATCAAAGTGGTCAGGGTTAGGTCATCAAAGTGGTTAGGGTTAGGGCATCAAAGTGGTCAGGGTTAGGGCATCAAAGTGGTTAGGGTTAGGGCATCAATGTGGTCAGGGTTAGGGCATCAAAGTGGTCAGGGTTAGGGCATCAAAGTGGTCAGGGTTAGGGCATCAAAGTGGTCAGGGTTAGGGCATCAAAGTGGTCAGGTCATCAAAGTGGTCAGGGTTAGGGCATCAAAGTGGTTAGGGTTAGGTCATCAAAGTGGTCTGGGTTAGGTCATCAAAGTGGTTAGGGTTAGGGCATCAAAGTGGTCAGGGTTAGGGCATCAAAGTGGTCTGGGTTAGGTCATCACAGTGGTCTGGGCATCAAAGTGGTCAGGATTAGGGCATCAAAGTGGTCAGAGTTAGGGCATCAAAGTGGTCAGGTTTAGGGCATCAAAGTGGTCTGGGTTAGGGCATCAAAGTGGTCTGGGTTAGGTCATCAAAGTGGTCTTGGCATCAAAGTGGTCTGGGTTAGGTCATCAAAGTGGTCAGGCTTAGGTCATCAAAGTGGTCTGGGTTAGGTCATCAAAGTGGTCTGGGCATCAAAGTGGTCTGGGTTAGGTCATCAAAGTGGTCTGGGCATCAAAGTGGTCAGGGTTAGGGCATCAAAGTGGTCAGGGTTAGGGCATCAAAGTGGTCAGGTTTAGGGCATCAAAGTGGTCTGGATTAGGGCATCAAAGTGGTCTGGGTTAGGTCATCAAAGTGGTCTTGGCATCAAAGTGGTCTGGGTTAGGTCATCAAAGTGGTCAGGCTTAGGTCATCAAAGTGGTCAGGGTTAGGTCATCAAAGTGGTTAGGGTTAGGGCATCAAAGTAGTCAGGGTTAGGACATCAAAGTGGTTAGGGCATCAAAGTGGTCAGGGTTAGGGCATCAAAGTGGTCAGGGTTAGGTCATCAAAGTGGTTAGGGCATCAAAGTGGTCAGGGTTAGGGCATCAAAGTGGTCTGGGTTAGGTCATCAAAGTGGTCAGGGTTAGGGCATCAAAGTGGTCAGGGTTAGGACATCAAAGTGGTTAGATCATCAAAGTGGTCTGGGTTAGGGCATCAAAGTGGTCAGGTTTAGGGCATCAAAGTGGTCAGGGTTAGGTCATCAAAGTGGTCAGGGTTAGGGCATCAAAGTGGTCAGGGTTAGGGCATCAAAGTGGTCAGGGTTAGGGCATCAAAGTGGTCAGGGTTAGGTCATCAAAGTGGTCAGAGTTAGGACATCAAAGTGGTCACGGTTAGGGCATCAAAGTGGTCTGGGTTAGGGCATCGAAGTGGTCAGGGTTAGGGCATCAAAGTGGTCAGGGTTAGGGCATCAAAGTGGTCAGGGTTAGGACATCAAAGTGGTTAGATCATCAAAGTGGTCTGGGTTAGGGCATCAAAGTGGTCTGGGTTAGGGCATCAAAGTGGTTAGGGTTAGGGCATCAAAGTGGTCAGGGTTAGGGCATCAAAGTGGTCAGGGTTAGGGCATCAAAGTGGTCAGGGTTAGGGCATCAAAGTAGTCAGGGTTAGGGCATCAAAGTGGTCAGGGTTAGGTCATCAAAGTGGTTAGGGTTAGGGCATCAAAGTGGTCAGGGTTAGGGCATCAAAGTGGTTAGGGTTAGGGCATCAATGTGGTCAGGGTTAGGGCATCAAAGTGGTCAGGGTTAGGGCATCAAAGTGGTCAGGGTTAGGGCATCAAAGTGGTCAGGGTTAGGGCATCAAAGTGGTCAGGGTTAGGGCATCAAAGTGGTCAGGGTTAGGGCATCAAAGTGGTCAGGTCATCAAAGTGGTCTGGGTTAGGTCATCAAAGTGGTTAGGGTTAGGGCATCAAAGTGGTCTGGGTTAGGTCATCAAAGTGGTCTGGGCATCAAAGTGGTCAGGGTTAGGGCATCAAAGTGGTCAGGTTTAGGGCATCAAAGTGGTCTGGGTTAGGGCATCAAAGTGGTCTGGGTTAGGTCATCAAAGTGGTCTTGGCATCAAAGTGGTCTGGGTTAGGTCATCAAAGTGGTCAGGCTTAGGTCATCAAAGTGGTCAGGGTTAGGTCATCAAAGTGGTTAGGGTTAGGGCATCAAAGTAGTCAGGGTTAGGGCATCAAAGTGGTTAGGGTTAGGGCATCAAAGTAGTCAGGGTTAGGGCATCAAAGTGGTCTGGGTTAGGGCATCAAAGTGGTCAGGGTTAGGTCATCAAAGTGGTCTGGGTTAGGGCATCAAAGTGGTTAGGGTTAGGGAATCAAAGTGGTGGTTAACTTCGACGTCCTTGGGGAGGGGGAGGGAGTCTGGAAGGGCATTTTTGGGTTGTCTGAGAATGTATAGTGCAGATTTTGATAATGCTTGGTTGCCGTCTGAGCAGATTATTTGTTGAGATTGCAAACATAATAAAATGCTGGTCTGATAGTCCAGGATTATGAGAAAAAAACGTTTAGATCTACAATATTTATTCCACAGGACAAACCCAGATCCAAACAGCAAGCAATGCAGGTGTAGAAGCACGTATGTGGGTCAGTAACAGCCCTTCCTACTGTATGTGGGTCAGTAACAGCCCTTCCTACTGTATGTGGGTCAGTAACAGCATACTGTAATATGTGGTGTGGATGCACACACATAGTCAGGTACAGAGTAGAAACACATGACTCATGGGGGATTCATTCACCTTTCTTTATTCAAATTGTTGTACTATTGACAAAATAACCATTTGTATACATGTTTCATGATGTTTTTTTAAACACTAAGTTTAATTTAAAAGATTTGCCCGAAAGTGTTTTCATGTCCTACTCAATCAGGGAAGGTAAATTATTAAGATTATGTGAAATGAATGAAGGGAAGTCTCTGTTGTGGATAAAAACAGATGATTACAGTTCTATGGCATGCTTACTCTCTCTGCAATCATGCTCAATGCTCCCAGCTCAACTAGCCTAAATATGGAATCGCACTCAAAATGAGACTCTCTGTAGGGGGGGGGGGGGGGGGGGGGGGGGGGGGGGGTTATAGACTCTCTATAGGGGGGTCTAGACTCTCTGTAGGGGGGTCTAGACTCTCTGTAGGGGGGTCTAGACTCTCTGTAGGGGGGTCTAGACTCTCTGTAGGGGGGTCTAGACTCTCTGTAGGGGGGTCTAGACTCTCTGTAGGGGGGTCTAGACTCTCTGTAGGGGGGTCTAGACTCTCTGTAGGGGGGCCTAGACTCTCTGTAGGGGGTCTAGACTCTCTGTAGGGGGGCCTAGACTCTCTGTAGGGGGGCCTAGACTCTCTGTAGGGGGGCCTAGACTCTCTGTAGGGTGGCCTAGACTCTCTGTAGGGTGGCCTAGACTCTCTGTAGGGTGGCCTAGACTCTCTGTAGGGTGGCCTAGACTCTCTGTAGGGTGGCCTAGACTCTCTGTAGGGTGGCCTAGACTCTCTGTAGGGTGGCCTAGACTCTCTGTAGGGTGGCCTAGACTCTCTGTAGGGTGGCCTAGACTCTCTGTAGGGGGGGGTCTAGACTCTGTAGGGGGGGGGGTCTAGACTCTGTAGGGGGGGTCTAGACTCTGTAGGGGGGGGGTCTAGACTCTGTAGGGGGGTCTAGTTTAAAGTCTGTCTGCATCTCAAACAGCACCCTATTCCCTATACAGAGCCTCTAATGTGTAATGTCTGTCTTGGACCAGGGGGATGTTGTTGTAGTGTGTATGAGCAGAACCCCTAGTGTCAGTTCTCTGAGGTCTTAAAGGACAGGATACTTCACTGAGAAACATAAAGTAGTAGTCATGTGTAGTATATAGTATGGCTACATTACAAACCAATCATAGGGAAATGTATAGGAATACTGTGTAATAACACAATCAGACAATAGATCATGTGTATTGTGATAAGGAACTTCTCCATTCAGAACCTGAGTTGTGTTTTCTATGCCTACGGTGTGTATGTACATTGTAAAAAATAACAGTCAAAATTCATTCGGCTATTCATAAAGATATGGGTACAGTTTAGGTCAGACGAAGGTCAGAGCCTACTGTATTGCCAACACATGTAAGGTCCACATCAAAGACTTGATTGAGCATTGCATGACAGCAGATCATAACACACGTTTTCTTGTGATCAGAAAACACAATTTCACTCAGGGAAGGTAAATGACTTACATTGATTATTGTATAATGAATAAAAGTAAGTCTCGTTTTATGAATAAAAATGGATGATTCGGGTTCCATGACATGCTTCTCTTGGCAGTGTGGATGTTAGGCGTGACCTATGAACTACAGTGATACTGAGGTGTGGGTTGGTGAGAGCAGAGTTTACATTACGTTGCCTCCAATGTACAGTGAAATATAGATCAAGATTACATAGACGTTACTTCAGCACTTATATATTTTAAACCAAGTAAATCGTTTGCAGAATAGTCAGACCCAAGCCAATGGAATTAGTATCCAAAAGTGATTCAGTACATGACTAGTCATGGTTATTCATGACTGTTAATGACTATTCACGACTATAATATTCAGCTCATATGCAACCCTATACAGTACATATGATCCTGTTCTGACAGTCCATAGAACATAGACATGACTGGAATGGGAATATCCCAACAGATAAACCAGACATATCCTGACTCAAAGGCTGTGCATTTAATTTCTCATTCAGTTTATAACGGGCTACTATGATAAAAAGCAAAAAAGTATTCATTTCCCATTCAGTTTATAATGAGTTTTAGCTCAATGAATTTCTCACACTAAAATAAGGGGTAGAGTCACAATAATTGGCATAAACCAAAGTAAATAACGCTTCTGAAAACCCCATACCATTTACTGTGTCCCCCTCTTGTTTGTACAGAGGAGTGTTCAGAATGATAGTATTTCCACAAAGCGTCTGTCTCTGCTCGTCTGAACGTACAGTTCAAGAGACCCCCACAACTCAGTGTTGCTCAGTGTAGTGTCTCTCTGCACTCAGTATGGACTGCGTAGTCATATGTCCTCCGAATACAGATGGGTTTCTTTACTCTTTAGAGAAACAAGAAGTTTAAGGAGTGAAAATCCCTTCTGTTACTTAGGTCAGTGGTTCTAAAATTTAACGGCTGGGGGTCCCTGAGGAGAGGCTTGAAGACCACTAGTTGACGTAGTAAAGCCAGTAGATGAACGGCTGTGGGGCCCCTGAGGAGAGGCTTGAGAACCACTAGTTGACGTAGTAAAGCCAGTAGATGAACGGCTGTGGGGCCACTGAGGAGAGGCTTGAGAACCACTAGTTGACGTAGTAAAGCCAGTAGATGAAGTTGAAGAGGGTAAAGGTGAAGGGGAAGACAACCCGTGACCATCTATCGATGGAGTTCACGTCCGTCAGGTTGGGGATTTTGATAAGGAATTGAGAGGACCGCCTGCGTAGCCGTGTCTTCTTCACGTGAGCATGGGCGTTTCTCTCCCGGCCACTCAGAGCACTCGGTTTTCGGTACTGGAGGCCTGATTGGTTTAATATCATGGAGGTGGAGTTCCGTGTGGTTGTCTCAGTGATGCTGGTTGTGATCTCATTGCCGGCGCCAACTTCATTGTGGATCTCCAGGGTTGTCAGGAGGATGTTGCCCTGAGAGTCAACCTATCAGAGGAAAGGACAGCAAGAGAAGAGAGGTCATGAGTTCATGGGCTTCTGAACCTTTCTGCAAAAAATTAATTATTTGGATGAACTTTGAAAACATAGATTTTTAAAAATATAGGATACAAACCTCTACATCAAAACCTTGACTCCAAATCTACATTTCAAACCTAAAACCTTATTTTGAACCAGATTACCTGGAAGAACTATCCAGATTTTTTTTCCTAACAAACCAAAACCTGCAAAAGCAGAAACCTGGAGATAATATCCAACACAAAACCGAGTGAGTTCAGTCTGAACCTACTTCTGAATCCAAAAAGTTAAATCATCTGTAAATATTTTGTTATATACAGACCTCATGCTAAGGGGTCTGTATATTTCCTGACGTCATTTCCGGTCACAACTTGCAGGCTTGTTTTCGAGTTGCTGTGCGTTTTGTTGCTAACCTGTTTTGCTACCTGACAACTTTACGGTTTTCACTTTTTAATTACCGTTCATATATTTATTTATTTTTTCCTCAACTTTTTCACTCCGGACGCTTTATCTGGACACGATTCGTCAGGACCTCCAACAGCCGAAGCTAAGTAGTAACATTAACATGATGACTTCTAATTGCAGCCGCTGTACTCGGCTTACGGCGAGGATAGCTGTGCTGCAAGCCCAGCTTCAGACGCAATCGTTAGGCAAGGGTAATTTCAGTGTAGGAAAGGATGAAATAGCGTCTGTGGCACCAGTAAGTACAGATAGTAGTGTAAATCCCCTGGCACAGTCCCCGCAGCCGGACAACTTTCTCACGGTTTCTGGAAGGAAATGCTGTAGGAACGCTCAACCGGTGTCGCTCATTCAGCCGACAGAAACTTTCAACCGGTTTTCCCCATTAAGCAGCGGGTCGGAGTCAGAGGCCGATTCTTCTCTGGTCTCTACTCCTCCCGTTACGGGGTCTGAGACGCCGAAGCTTCCCACCATTAGCTCTGACAAATTGAAAACTCTAGTCATTGGCGACTCCATTACCCGCAGTATTAGACTTAAAGCGAATCATCCAGCGATCATACACTGTTTACCCGGGGGCAGGGCTACCGACGTTAAGGCTAATCTGAAGATGGTGCTGGCTAAAGCTAAAACTGGCGAGTGTAGAGAGTATAGAGATATTGTTATCCACGTCGGCACCAACGATGTTAGGATGAAACAGTCAGAAATCACTAAGCGCAACATAGCTTCTGCGTGCATATCAGCTAGAAAGATGTGTCGGCATCGAGTAATTGTCTCTGGCCCCCTCCCAGTTAGGGGGAGTGATGAGCTCTACAGCAGAGTCTCACAACTCAATCGCTGGTTGAAAACTGTTTTCTGCCCCTCCCAAAAGTTAGAATTTGTAGATAATTGGCCCTCTTTCTGGGACTCACCCACAAACAGGACCAAGCCTGACCTGCTGAGGAGTGACGGACTCCATCCTAGCTGGAGGGGTGCTCTCATCTTATCTACCAACATAGACAGGGCTCTAACTCCTCTAGCTCCACAATGAAATAGGGTGCAGGCCAGGCAGCAGGCTGTTAGCCAGCCTGCCAGCATAGTGGAGTCTGCCATTAGCACAGTCAGTGTAGTCAGCTCAGCTATCACCATTGAGACCATGTCTGTGCCTCGACCTAGGTTGGGCAAAACTAAACATGGCGGTGTTCGCCTTAGCAATCTCACTAGGATAAAGACCACCTCCATTCCTGTCATTACTGAAAGAGATCATGATACCTCACATCTCAAAATAGGGCTACTTAATGTTAGATCCCTTACTTCAAAGGCAATTATAGTCAATGAACTAATCACTGATCATAATCTTGATGTGATTGGCCTGACTGAAACATGGCTTAAGCCTGATGAATTTACTGTTTTAAATGAGGCCTCACCTCCTGGCTACACTAGTGACCATATCCCCCGTGCATCCCGCAAAGGCGGAGGTGTTGCTAACATTTACGATAGCAAATTTCAATTTACACAAAAAAAAATGACATTTTCGTCTTTTGAGCTTCTAGTCATGAAATCTATGCAGCCTACTCAATCACTTTTTATAGCTACTGTTTACAGGCCTCCTGGGCCATATACAGCGTTTCTCACTGAGTTCCCTGAATTCCTATCGGACCTTGTAGTCATAGCAGATAATATTCTAATCTTTGGTGACTTTAATATTCACATGGAAAAGTCCACAGACCCACTCCAAAAGGCTTTCAGAGCCATCATCGACTCAGTGGGTTTTGTCCAACATGTCTCTGGACCCACTCACTGTCACAGTCATACGCTGGACCTAGTTTTGTCCCATGGAATAAATGTGGTGGATCTTAATGTTTTTCCTCATAATCCTGGACTATCGGACCACCATTTTATTACGTTTGCAATTGCAACAAATAATCTGCTTAGACCCCAACCAAGGAACATCAAAAGTCGTGCTATAAATTCACAGACAACACAAAGATTCCTTGATGCCCTTCCAGACTCCCTCTGCCTACCCAAGGACGCCAGAGGACAAAAATCAGTTAACCACCTAACTGAGGATCTCAATCTAACCTTGCGCAATACCCTAGATGCAGTTGCACCCCTAAAAACAAAAAAAATGTCTCATAAGAAACTAGCTCCCTGGTACACAGAAAATACCCGAGCTCTGAAGCAAGCTTCCAGAAAATTGGAACGGAAATGGCGCCACACCAAACTGGAAGTCTTCCGACTAGCTTGGAAGGACGGTACCGTGCAGTACCGTAGAGCCCTTACTGCTGCTCGATCATCCTATTTTTCTAACTTAATTGAGGAAAATAAGAACAATCCGAAATTCCTTTTTAATACTGTCGCAAAGCTAACTAAAAAGCAGCATTCCCCAAGAGAGGATGACTTTCACTTTAGCAGTGATAAATTCATGAACTTCTTTGAGGAAAAGATTATGATTATTAGAAAGCAAATTACGGACTCCTCTTTAAACCTGCGTATTCCTCCAAACCTCAGTTGTCCTGAGTCTGCACAACTCTGCCAGGACCTAGGATCAAGAGAGACGCTCAAGTGTTTTAGTACTATATCTCGACACAATGATGAAAATAATCATGGCCTCTAAACCTTCAAGCTGCATACTGGACCCTATTCCAACTAAACTACTGAAAGAGCTGCTTCCTGTGCTTGGCCCTCCTATGTTGAACATAATAAACGGCTCTCTATCCACTGGATGTGTACCAAACTCACTAAAAGTGGCAGTAATAAAGCCTCTCTTGAAAAAGAGGCTTTCTAAATAAACTTCAGTTAGTGCTAAATACGGCTGCTAGAATCCTGACTAGAACCCAAAAATTTGATCATATTACTCCAGTGCTAGCCTCTCTACACTGGCTTCCTGTCAAAGCAAGGGCTGATTTCAAGGTTTTACTGCTAACCTACAAAGCATTACATGGGCTTGCTCCTACCTATCTCTCTGATTTGGTCCTGCCGTACATACCTATACGTACGCTACGGTCACAAGACGCAGGCCTCCTAATTGTCCCTAGAATTTCTAAGCAAACAGCTGGAGGCAGGGCTTTCTCCTATAGAGCTCCATTTTTATGGAACGGTCTGCCTACCCATGTCAGAGACGCAAACTCGGTCTCAACCTTTAAGTCTTTACTGAAGACTCATCTCTTCAGTGGGTCATATGATTGAGTGTAGTCTGGCCCAGGAGTGGGAAGGTGAACGGAAAGGCTCTGGAGCAACGAACCGCCCTTGCTGTCTCTGCCTGGCCGGTTCCCCTCTTTCCACTGGGATTCTCTGCCTCTAACCCTATTACAGGGGCTGAGTCACTGGCTTGCTGGGGCTCTCTCATGCCGTCCCTGGAGGGGGTGCGTCACCTGAGTGGGTTGATTCACTGTTGTGGTCATCCTGTCTGGGTTGGCGCCCCCCCCCCCCCTTGGGTTGTGCCGTGGCGGAGATCTTTGTGGGCTATACTCAGCCTTGTCTCAGGATGGTAAGTTGGTGGTTGAAGATATCCCTCTAGTGGTGTGGGGGCTGTGCTTTGGCAAAGTGGTTGGGGTTATATCCTTCCTGTTTGGCCCTGTCCGGGGGTGTCCTCGGATGGGGCCACAGTGTCTCCTGACCCCTCCTGTCTCAGCCTCCAGTATTTATGCTGCAGTAGTTTATGTGTCGGGGGGCTGGGGTCAGTTTGTTATATCTGGAGTACTTCTCCTGTCCTATTCGGTGTCCTGTGTGAATCTAAGTGTGCGTTCTCTAATTCTCTCCTTCTCTCTTTCTTTCTCTCTCTCGGAGGACCTGAGCCCTAGGACCATGCCCCAGGACTACCTGACATGATGACTCCTTGCTGTCCCCAGTCCACCTGGCCATGCTGCTGTTCCAGTTTCAACTGACCTGAGCCCTAGGACCATGCCCCAGGACTACCTGACATGATGACTCCTTGCTGTCCCCAGTCTACCTGGCCATGCTGCTGCTCCAGTTTCAACTTCCACCTGACTGTGCTGCTGCTCTAGTTTCAACTGTTCTGCCTTATTATTATTCGACCATGCTGGTCATTTATGAACATTGAACATCTTGACCATGTTCTGTTATAATCTCCACCCGGCACAGCCAGAAGAGGACTGGCCACCCCACATAGCCTGGTTCCTCTCTAGGTTTCTTCCTAGGTATTGGCCTTTCTAGGGAGTTTTTCCTAGCCACCGTGCTTCTACACCTGCATTGCTTGCTGTTTGGGGTTTTAGGCTGGGTTTCTGTACAGCACTTTGAGATATCAGCTGATGTACGAAGGGCTATATAAATAAATTTGATTTGATTTAAGGTAAGGCTACTAAGCTACCAAGATTGCTAGGACAGGACGGGCATTGCGGCTGCAACGACAATTTGCACAGATGTGAAGTGAGAGATATGAAAGCCCCTTGATCTCAACAATGGCAGCAGAGCGTCACGGCCTCCCCCACCCAAATGCAGGGGCCTCTGAGGCTCCATGTCTCCCCATGTGTAGAGATCATCCCACTTCCCCTTGGATATAAAAAAATTAAAAGAACACTACAAGGAATAAGTACAAATAAGTTCCAGAGACACTATTTGCTGATTGTGACAAAGAGGGGAACGTAAACAACTTGGTCCCCTCGAAGCCTACCATCCACTATGTACAGAACCAGCATGCGACAGACATGCAGCAGTTGTGACCTGTTTTTGTTGGTTATGTTGTCGTAGTTGTGTCTAGGGGGCATACAGGGGAGGGAAGGCTGTCACCTCCAGGCAGGTGTTTGTCCCCCTGTGTGCTGAAAGTGTCAGGTTCATGTCCGGTTCTGGCATTTAGGTCACCACAGACTAGTACATGTCCCTGGACCTGGAAATGATTGATTTCCCCCTCCAGGATGGAGAAGCTGTCTTCGTTAAAGTATGGGGATTCTAGTGGGGGGCATATAGGTAGCACACAGGAGGACATTTTTCTCAGTTGAGATTATTTCTGTATTTATTTCTCACCAGATGTAAAATGTTCCTGTTTTGATTAATTGATAGAGTGGGTTAGGTCTGCTTTATACCTAGTTATCATACCACCTGTGTCTCTTCCCTGTTTCACACCTGGTAGGTTGGTGGATGGGACTACCAGCTCTCTGTAACCCACTGGGTCCATCTCCTCTATACCAGGTTTCTTGTAGGATGACAATGTCTGTACTGAAGTCCAGGATCCTGCTCTTTAGGACAAAGTCAGATGACCTCCGACCTTTTAAGTTCCAGGATGAGATAGTAAAAGCTTTGTGTTCCATAGTGTCTAGTTGGTTGTTGATTATTGCTTGACAGCCATTTTCAAGACTTAAAGGCTTGAAAATCTATGGCAAGTTAAGCCAGACATCCAATAATGAATACTGGACCTCAGTTTCAGACATCTAATAATGAATACTGGACCAGGGCAGCCAGAATACTAATGCTAGGTATGTTGAAGGTGTTGGAAAATACTAGGTATGTTGAAAGTGTTGGAGAATACTAGGAATGAATCCCAAATGGCACAGTAGTCTCTATATAGTGCACTACTCTTGACCAGGGATCATTGGGCTGTGGTCAAAAGTAAGGGAAAGGGGAAAGGGGGATACCTGGTCAGTTGTACAACTGAATGCATTCAACTGAAATGTGTCTTCCGCATTTAACCCCCAACCCCTCTGAATCAGAGAGGTGCCGGGGGGGGGGGGGGCTGCATTAATGGACATCCTCGTCTTCGGCACCCGGGGAACAGTGGTGAACAGTGGGTTAACTTCCCTGCTCAGGGTCAAACCAACAGATTTTTACCTTGTCAGCTAGTGCACTATATACGGAATAGGGTTCCATTTGGAATTCATACCTAGATGCTGTAACTGAATCTACCACTGCATGTGAATCTGATTGATATCCACCCATTTGACAGCACTCTCCTAGAGAAGAATAACTGAATATAGGAACTTAATACTGAACTGACTCTAACACTGTTACTGTGAAGATCCACGTCTGGACTTATCAATGTTACTTTCATCTCTATGATGCTATATGTCAGTTTACCTTAGTGGCAATATCATCATTTCACCTAGGGCCCTCCTAATGCTGTGTATAGTGTACTAGTACTTACAGGTCTGTGGAGGTCAATGGGAAGAGTCCCCCAGAAAACAATGTTTTGATATATAAACTCTGTTGGGAATGGGTTCGTAAGTAAGCATTTCACGGTAAAGTCTACACCTGTTGTATTCGTCGCATGTGACCAATACAATTTGATTTGACCAATCAGCATATCGTTGAGTACAATTAGTCTCAATCTCTGTTCGTTGTTATGTGACTGAAAATGTACTGTAGATGAAACAGGGACCCACAGTTAACAATCCAAGATGTCCAATTACAGAATAATAAAAAAAGAAACCTACTGACCATTTCTGAGGGGGTAAACGTTACCCTGTTGCCGTCGAACTTGGCCGCCCTGTCATTGTTGACCTTCTCTGCCAACTTCTTCTGCATCCGATGGCCCCGTCCGAAGAAGACGTAGTTGACGAAGGCGTACTCCAGCAGAGCCAGGAAGACGAACACGAAGCAGCCCATCAGGTACATGTCTATGGCCTTGACGTAGGGGATCTTAGGGAGCGTCTCTCTCAGATGGGTGTTGATGGTGGTCAAGGTCAACACCGTGGTGATACCTGGAGCGGACAGTTCCTTGGTTTGAAACAATAGGCATCATGGCACAAGAGCGGAGTTCGCCCACCTATAAGAAAATATCTGATTTGCTCTACCTCTGGGATATTGGGGTTTATTGACTAAACTAAATCTAATAAACTTGGTCAGTATAGAGATGGCCAATACCCAGATCCTATTTATCTGGAAATAATCTTATTTACACAAGTGGGTTCTAAGTAGAGCCGTTCAAATAAGGTGAGCAAAGATTTTGTTTCTCTTAACAGGGTGATTGAGCCCTTTTACATTCCAGGTAGTGAAGTAAAGTGTGTTATTTGGTTGACCAGTCATTATAGTAATCTAATAAGGTAATCAAACTTGAGCTTTAGAATTAGAATGATCTATTCACATGAAGTAAATAGAGGACATAACACAAACTAAACTAACAGTAACTTTGAGAGTAATAGCATCAATGAAAAGCTATTTCTAATCGTTTGAAGCTTATTGTTAATCAAAAGAAAATCAATATAATTGAAATGCAGTAGCCTAGAATGCCTCCCACCTCCCAGTCTCATATATACTGTAGCAGTCACATACTGCACATCCTCATGTATACTGTAACAGTAACATACTGCACATCCTCATGCATACTGTAACAGTAACATACTGCACATCCTCATGTATACTGTAACAGTCACACTGCACATCCTCATATATACTGTAACAGTCACATACTGCACATCCTCATGTATACTGTAGCAGTCACATACTGCACAGCCTCATATATACTGTAGCAGTCACATACTGCACATCCTGATACATACTGTAACAGTCACATACTGCACATCCTCATATATACTGTAACAGTAACATACTGCACATCCTCATGCATACTGTAACAGTAACATACTGCACATCCTCATGTATACTGTAACAGTCACACTGCACATCCTCATATATACTGTAACAGTCACATACTGCACATCCTCATGTATACTGTAACAGTCACACTGCACATCCTCATATATACTGTAACAGTCACATACTGCACATCCTCATGTATACTGTAGCAGTCACATACTGCACATCCTCATATATACTGTAGCAGTCACATACTGCACATCCTGATACATACTGTAACAGTCACATACTGCACATTCTCATGCATACTGTAAGTCACATACTGCACATCCTCATGTATACTGTAACAGTCACATACTGCACATCCTCATATATACTGTAACAGTTACATACTGCACATCCTCATATATACTGTAACAGTCACATACTGCACATCCTCCCAGCCTCATATATACTGTAGCAGTCACATACTGCACATCCTGATATATACTGTAACAGTAACATACTGCACATCCTGATATATACGGTAGCAGCAAATACTGACGTTGAGGATGCTGTAAATGGAGAGGGGAGGATGTGTTGACAGATGAGATGTTGAGGATGCTGTAAATGGAGAGGGGAGGATGTGTTGACAGATGAGACGTTGAGGATGCTGTAAATGGAGAGGGGAGGATGTGTTGACAGATGAGATGTTGAGGATGCTGTAAATGGAGAGGGGAGGATGTGTTGACAGATGAGATGTTGAGGATGCTGTAAATGGAGAGGGGAGGATGTGTTGACAGATGAGATGTTGAGGATGCTGTAAATGGAGAGGGGAGGATGTGTTGACAGATGAGACGTTGAGGATGCTGTAAATAGAGAGGGGAGGATGTGTTGACAGATGAGACGTTGAGGATGCTGTAAATAGAGAGGGGAGGATGTGTTGACAGATGAGACGTTTAGGATGCTGTAAATAGAGAGGGGAGGATGTGTTGACAGATGAGACGTTGAGGATGCTGTAAATAGAGAGGGGAGGATGTGTTGAGAGATGAGATGTTGAGGATGCTGTAAATAGAGAGGGGAGGATGTGTTGACAGATGAAAAATAACAATAGCGAGGCTATATACAGGGGATACCAGTAGAGAGTCAATGTGGAGGCTATATACAGGGGATACCAGTAGAGAGTCAATGTGGAGGCTATATACAGGGGTTACCAGTACAGAGTCAATGTGGATGCTATATACAGGGGGTACCAGTACAGAGTCAATGTGGAGGCTATATACAGGGGGTACCAGTACAGAGTCAATGTGGAGGCTATATACAGGGTGTTACGGTACAGAGTCAATGTGGAGGATATATACAGGGGGTACCAGTACAGAGTCAATGTGGAGGCTATATACAGGGGGTACCAGTACAGAGTCAATGTGGAGGCTATATACAGGGGGTACCAGTACAGAGTCAATGTGGAGGCTATATACAGGGGGTACCAGTACAGAGTCAATGTGGAGGCTATATACAGGGTGTTACGGTACAGAGTCAATGTGGAGGCTATATACAGGGGGTACCAGTACAGAGTCAATGTGGAGGCTATATACAGGGGGTACCAGTACAGAGTCAATGTGGAGGCTATATACAGGGTGTTACGGTACAGAGTCAATGTGGAGGCTATATACAGGGGGTACCAGTACAGAGTCAATGTGGAGGCTATATACAGGGGGTACCAGTACAGAGTCAATGTGGAGGCTATATACAGGGTGTTACGGTACAGAGTCAATGTGGAGGCTATATACAGGGGGTACCGGTACAGAGTCAATGTGGAGGCTATATACAGGGGGTAACAGTACAGAGTCAATGTGGAGGCTATATACAGGGGGTAACAGTACAGAGTCAATGTGGAGGCTATATACAGGGGGTAACAGTACAGAGTCAATGTGGAGGCTATATACAGGGGGTAACAGTACAGAGTCAATATGGAAGCTATATACACAGGGGGTACCAGTGCAGAGTCAATGTGGAGGATATATACAGGGGGTACCAGTCCAGAGTCAATGTGGAGGCTATATACAGGGGGTACCGGTACAGAGTCAATGTGGAGGCTATATACAGGGGGTACCAGTACAGAGTCAATGTGTGGGGGCACTGGTTAGTTGAGGTAATATGTACATTATTCATCTCATATGTATACGTAAATACTGTAAGTCTATATCATCTACTGCATCTTTATGTAATACATGTATCACTAGCCACTTTAACTATGCCACTTTGTTTACGTACTCATCTCATATGTATATACTGTACTCTACTGCATCTTGCCTATGCCGCTCTGTACCATCACTCATTCATATATCTTTATGTACATATTCTTTATCCCCTTATACTTGTGTCTATAAGGTAGTAGTTTTGGAATTGCTAGCTAGATTACTTGTTGGTTATTACTGCATTGTCAGAACTAGAAGCACAAGCATTTCGCTACACTCGCATTAACATCTGCTAACCATGTGTATGTGACAAATAACATTTGATTTGGGTAGAGTTATTAAAGTGACTATGCATAAAAGAGAGTAGCAGCAGCGCAAAAGGGGGGGGGGGGGGGGGTTATGCAAATAGTCTGATTAGATGGTCAGGAGTCTTATGGCTTGGGGGTAGACGCCTCTTGGACCACTTGGCGCTCCGGTACCGCTTGCCGTGCGGTAGCAGAGAGAACAGTCTATGACTGGGGTGGCTGTAATCTTTTACAATTTTTAGGGCCTTCCTCTGACACCGCCTGGTATAGAGGTCCTGGATGGCAGGAAGCTTGGCCCCAGTGATGGCACTCTGTGAGAGCCTTACGGTCAGATGCAGAGCAATTGCCATACCAGGCGGTGATGCAACCGCAACAGGATGCTCTCAATGGCGCAACTGTAGAACTGTTTGTGTATCTGAGGACCCATGCCAAATCTTTTCAGTCTCCCGAGGGGGAATAGGTTTTGTCGTGTCCTCTTCACAACTGTCTTGGTGTGCTTGGACCATTATATGTTGTTGGTGATGTGGACACCAAGGAACTTGAACAACTCAACCTGCTCCACTACAGCCCCGTCGATGAGAATGGGGGAGTGCTCGGTCCTCCTTTTCCTGTAGTCCACAATCTTCTCCTTAGTCTTGATCACGTTGAGGGAGAGGTTGTTGTCCTGGCACCAGAAGGCCAGGTCTCTGACCTCCTCCTCAAGATGGGTCACTGAACTGAGACTGATCTTCTCTGTGTCATGGAGACTCTCTGCTCTCTCTCCTCTGTGCTCATCCTCCTAGATCCAGCCGCTGTCTTCGATCCTCCTCTCCACCCTCTCAGGGCTAGGCGTCTCAGGCTCTACACACTATTGGATTGCATCCTACTTGGCAGGTCGCTCCTACCAGGTGACATGGAGAGGATCTATGACTGCACCACATAGTCTCACTACTGGTGTCCCCTAGGACTCGGTTCTAGGCCTATCCTCTTTGCTCTATGTTACATCTGCTCCTGCCACGCCCTCTACTGCTCATCCTGTGTCTCCTTTACCTGCCGCCACTCCCCCAGTGCTCTCCCTCTCCCTCTCTGTGTGATTGTGTGGTTGGAGACAGGTGTGCTGGAGTCAGAGCAGATCCCCACCAGCTGCAATCTGTTCCATAATCAAGACCTCTACAAATACTCAGTCCTGTCACTTCCACACTGCCAGATCGTAATCTCTGCTCAGTCAGTCTACGTTTCTAGCCGTTTATTACTATTTAGATCCTGTTATGTTTTCCTTGCCTGACACTGTTTTCCTCTCCGCTACAGTTCTGCCCTCTCTGACTCTGGTCCCTGTCTCCAGTCCCATGTCTCGTCATCCTGCTACTCTGTCCTGGATTCCCCACTCTACTACTCTGTCCTGGATTCCCCACTCTACTACTCTGTCCTGGAATCCCCACTCTACTACTCTGTCCTGGATTCCCCACTCTACTACTCTGTCCTGGATTCCCCACTCTACTACTCTGTCCTGGAATCCCCACTCTACTACTCTGTCCTGGAATCCCCACTCTACTACTCTGTCCTGGAATCCCCACTCTACTACTCTGTCCTGGAATCCCCACTCTACTACTCCCTTGGATTCCCCTCCAGACCTGCTTACCCTGTCTCAACCCCTCTCGCTCCAGCCTCAGCACCTGTTTTCCCTGTCTCAACCCCTCTCGCTCCAGCCTCAGCCTCCAGACCTGCTTACCCTGTGCCAACCCCTCTCGCTCCAGCCTCAGCCTCCAGACCTGCTTACCCTGTGCCAACCCCTCTCGCTCCAGCCTCAGCCTTCACACCTGGTTTCCTGCAACCCACCCGAGCTTCTCCTGGACTTCTCTCCATCTTCCTGCTTCGTTTTAATAAATACCTTGGTGACTTGATCCCAGTCTCCTCGTCTGAGTCTGCTCTTTGGTTTCCCTACTCCACGTAACACTCTATATACCAAGTCACTGGTCATATCCTCACATGGTCTCTCCTATGAGGATGGACCTCTCCTCTCTATAGACCAAGTCCCTCAGCTCTGTCATGTCCTCACATGGTCTCTCCTACTATACAGATGACACAACTACTTTTCTCCTTCCTCCCCTCTGACTCCCAGGTGGCGGCACGCATATTTCAACTTGGATGTCGGTCCACCACGTCAAGGTCAATATCGACAAGACAGTGCTGCTCTTACTCCCGGGGAATGCCTGCCCGTTCAAAGACCTTGCCATCACAGTTGACAACTCCACAGTGTTGTCCTCCCAGAGTGCAAAGAACCTGGCATGACCCTGGATAACACTCTGTAATTCTCTGCAAACATCAAACCAGTGATTCACTCCTGCAGGTTCCTGCTCTACTCAGTGTTGTCTGGGCTGCCAGCTTGTGCCATTAAACCCCTGCAATTTATTCAAAACGCTGCAATCCACTTGGTTTTCAACCTTCCTCAATTCTCCCATATTACCGCACACTCCACTGGCTTCCAGTTGAAACTCACATCCACTACAACACCATGGTGTTTACCTACGGAGCAGCAAGAGAAACTGCCCTTCCCTACCTTCAGGCTATGATCAAACCCTACACCCCAACCCGAGCACTCCGTTCTGGTGGAACCAGGTTCCCCCTGAAGCTAGGACAGCAGAGTCCCTGCCCTTGTTCCTAAAACCCTACCTCTTCAAAGAGTACCTTAAATAACCCCACAGCACCCCCCTGGCATTCTGTGTCCCAATGCACTTGCTCATAGGGGACAGTCACACTATCCCCGTCTCGCAGTACCTAAAGCCACTCTGGCAGCGGAGGCGTCGTAGTTGATCCAGAAGGAGACCCAGGACAGGATGGTGATCAGGATGGAGGGCATGTACGTCTGCAGGATGAAGTAGCCGATGTTCCTCTTTAGCTTGAAGCTCAGAGACAGACGTGGGTAGGCACCTGTAGGGAATACAATATTGCGTCTTATTTCAAGACAGACATACAGAATGGACTGGACTAGACTGTACTACCTAGAGACAGTCTTGGGTAGGCACCTGTCTATAGGAACACAACGTAGTAAAAAAGTGGAAGAAGATGGAAAAAGGTGACAGTACTGCTTTAGCTCAAGCGGCACAAACACAGTGATAGGCCTATTTTGTGGCTTGTTTCACGTTCCCATAGCAACGGCAGTTTGTGTCACCATGGTAACAAGCAAGGCTGGACCAAAGTCCAAATGATTTGTTCGCAACTTAGCATTGAGACCACAATGGAAATGGAAATTTACATTTCTCAGTATAATAATAATAAATGTTTATGCTTCGATGACATTACAGTTTCTCAATCGCGTACAATCATTTTCTGGAACAATCGATTTTCAAAACAGAGTGCACTAGACAAAGAACTCTGGCCTTTTGCTAAACAGTCAATGCATTTCCAAAATGTAGTTGCCTTCTCAAAACATAAATAAGTTCATCAAAACTATATTATACCATCAAAATTGCAAATACATTCATCAAATACTCAGAATAGACAGTAGTCTATAGCTTCAGTAATAGAGTAGACAGTAGTCTATAGCTTCAGTAATAGAGTAGACAGTAGTCTATAGCTTCAACAACTCTCTAATACTGGATCACTACACTACAGGACCCCAGACAATAACTATTATACTGGATCACAGCACAGGACCACTACACTACAGTACCCCAGACAATAACTATTATACTGGATCACAGCACAGGACCACTACACTACAGGGCACCAGACAATAACTATTATTCTGGATCACAGGACCACTACACGACAGGACCCCAGACAATAACTATTATACTGGATCACAGCACAGGACCACTACACTACAGGGCCCCAGAAAATAACTATTATTCTGGATCACAGGACCACTACACTACACTACAGGACCCCAGACAATAACTATTATTCTGGATCACTCTTCAATAAGGTTCAGGGTGTTTGTTGGAGTGTTTGAGTACCTGAAAACTACATCACAATACAATGCACAGGAACATAACATTTTGGTGGGAGCTGGGAGAGAGATTGTTGCGTAGTAAAAATAAAAGTAACAATAAAGTTTGAGGTAATGGAAACATCAGAGGCAGTTGGTCTGGTTTCTCAAACAACGGAAACTTCATCAGAGGCAGTTGGTCTGGATTCTCAAACAACGGAAACTTCATCAGAGGCAGTTGGTCTGGTTTCTGGAAACTTCATCAGAGGCTGTTGGTCTGGTTTCTCAAACAACGGAAACTTCATCAGAGGCAGTTGGTCTGGTTTCTCAAACAACGGAAACTTCATCAGAGGCAGTTGGTCTGGTTTCTCAAACAACGGAAACTTCATCAGAGGCTGTTGGTCTGGTTTCTCAAACAACGGAAACTTCATCAGAGGCTGTTGATCTGGTTTCTCTAACAAACAACAGAAACTTAATCAGAGGCAGTTGGTCTGGTTTCTCTAACAAACAACGGAAACTTCATCAGAGGCTGTTGGTCTGGTTTCTGGAAACTTCATCAGAGGCTGTTGGTCTGGTTTCTCTAACAAACAACAGAAACTTCATCAGAGGCAGTTGGTCTGGTTTCTCTAACAAACAACGGAAACTTCATCAGAGGCTGTTGGTCTGGTTTTGTCTAACAAACAAAAAACGAATCACAAAAGAGTGCGCCAATTTTTTGGATAATGATACCAAACACGGGGACTGTATAATATGATCATGATAAGTTTTGCAGTGTTACATTAACTTCCACAAAACTCCCAGGTTTCCCTTGAAATCCTAGATTCCCTCCTGATTCCGGGAATCGTCAAACCTACGTTTTCTGTAAAAGCAACCCTAATCATGGCTCTCCATGGCCGTTACTGTACCTGTGGAAAAGACCACATTCCTGGAAACCAGTTTGTAGTCCACGATGGAGAACTGAGGCAGCTCGATGCGAGTCACTCCTGTCACAGCATTCTCCCCCCCTTTCCAGTAGAACTCGATGTCATCTGTGGTGTAGCCATCTGTCACACAGAAACACACAGGCATGCGCCATACTTAGTTCATTACTCAACATAATAGAAATCATAGTTGAATCGAGTTAACTATGCGAGTCTGATGAGAAATAACGTATTTTAGGTTATCCCCGCTATTGAATGCAGTGAACTACTAAATATGTGCGAATGAAAGTAAAATATAGGTTATGTAACCCAAGACAACACACTAAAGCACTAACTTACACTAGCTTTGTCATGAATTTAGTTGACACATTAAGATGACTCATCTATTTCATTAGCATTCAGGCTAAGTGATATTTGTGGCTCGTGATGACAGAGTATGATGAAGTCCTGTGAATCACAGAAAGAGCAGAGGCTCGTGGGTAATAGATCGTGGGTAACATGAGGCTGACGTAAATCTACTATTAGCCTGATGTCTAGCTGACAATGTGTTTGTGTCCCCAATGGCACCCTATTCCAGATAAAAAGTAGTGCACTATATAGGGAATAGGGCTCTGGTCTAAAGTAGTGCACTATATAGGGAATAGGGTTCTGGTCTAAAGTAGTGCACTATATAGGGAATAGGGTTCTGGTCTAAAGTAGTGCACTATATAGGGAATAGTGTTCTGGTCTAAAGTAGTGCACTATATAGGGAATAGGGTTCTGGTCTAAAGTAGTGCACTATATAGGGAATAGGGCTCTGGTCTAAAGTAGTGTACTATATAGGGAATAGGGCTCTGGTCTAAAGTAGTGTACTATATAGGGAATAGGGCTCTGGTCTAAAGTAGTGTACTATATAGGGAATAGGGCTCTGGTCTAAAGTAGTGTACTATATAGGGAATAGGGCTCTGGTCTAATGTAGTGCACTATATAGGGAATAGGGTTCTGGTCTAAAGTATTGCACTATATAGGGAATAGTGTGCCATTTTGGACAAGTACAGAGTCCACTCTATCGATCTCCTCTTCAGAGGACTCTATCAACGCCTGGTATGGCAACTGCACCGCCTGGAATGGCAACTGCACCGCCTGGTATGCCAACTGCACCGCCTGGTATGCCAACTGCACCGCCTGGTATGCCAACTGCACCGCCTGGTATGCCAACTGCACCGCCTGGTATGCCAACTGCACCGCCTGGTATGCCAACTGCACCGCCTGGTATGCCAACTGCACACTACCTGCCCTTCAGGACACCTACAGCACTGGATGTCACAGGAAGGGCAAAAAGATCATCAAGGACCTCAGCCACCCGAGAAAAGGCCTGTTCAATCCGCTACCATCCAGAAGGCGAGGTCAGTACAGGTGCATCAAAGATGGGACCGAGAGACTGAAAAACACCTTACATTTCAGACTGTTAAATAGCCATACAACAGGTGTAGACCATGAAATGCTTACAGGCCAACAGTGCAGTTCATAATAAAATATTTACTAAATAAACTAAAGTGATAAAAAAAATATACATAACAATAACAAGGCTATTTACAGGTGGTACAGGTACCGAGTTAACGGGGATACAGGTTAGTCAAGGTAATTCGTGAAGTGACTATGAATAGATAATAAACAGCGAGTAGTAACAGAAAAATAGGTAAAAACGTAGGCTATGTAGAACAAAAATGCTTCTGACTTGTTGAATAAGAAATAACATTGACTCTATTAAAAAGGGAATTTCTATTTGGAACATTCAAAAATGCAAATTGGACCCACCCCCAAATTGGAATGGGTCTAGGGTTTCCGGCATGATGGTGTAAAAACAAAGAGGGGGGAGGGGTCAATGTGTAAATAGTCTGGGTGGACATTTTATTAATTGTTCATCAGTCTTATGGCTTGGGGGTAGAAGCTGTTAAGGAGCCTTTTGGTCCTAGACTTGGTGCTCTGGTACCGCTTGCCGTGCGGTAGCAGAGAGAACAGTCTGTGTGTGACTGGAGTCTTTGACCATTTTTAGGGCCTTCCTCTGACACTGCCTGGTATAGAGGTCCTGGATGGCAGGAAGCTTGGACCCAATGATGGCACTCTGTTTTTTATTTTATTTATTTATTTTACCTTTATTTAACCAGGTAGGCAAGTTGAGAACAAGTTCTCATTTACAATTGCGACCTGGCCAAGATAAAGCAAAGCAGTTCGACAGATAAAACGACACAGAGTTACACATGGAGTAAAAACAAACATACAGTCAATAATGCAGTATAAACAAGTCTATATACAATGTGAGCAAATGAGGTGAGAAGGGAGGTAAAGGCAAAAAAAGGCCATGATGGCAAAGTAAATACAATATAGCAAGTAAAATACTGGAATGGTAGTTTTGCAATGGAAGAATGTGCAAAGTAGAAATAAAAAAATAATGGGGTGCAAAGGAGCAAAATAAATAAATAAATAAAAATTAAATACAGTTGGGAAAGAGGTAGTTGTTTGGGCTAAATTTTAGGTGGGCTATGTACAGGTGCAGTAATCTGTGAGCTGCTCTGACAGTTGGTGCTTAAAGCTAGTGAGGGAGATAAGTGTTTCCAGTTTCAGAGATTTTTGTAGTTCGTTCCAGTCATTGGCAGCAGAGAACTGGAAGGAGAGGCGGCCAAAGAAAGAATTGGTCTTGGGGGTGACTAGAGAGATATACCTGCTGGAGCGTGTGCTACAGGTGGGAGATGCTATGGTGACCAGCGAGCTGAGATAAGGGGGGACTTTACCTAGCAGGGTCTTGTAGATGACATGGAGCCAGTGGGTTTGGCGACGAGTATGAAGCGAGGGCCAGCCAACGAGAGCGTACAGGTCGCAATGGTGGGTAGTATATGGGGCTTTGGTGATAAAACGGATTGCACTGTGATAGACTGCATCCAATTTGTTGAGTAGGGTATTGGAGGCTATTTTGTAAATGACATCGCCAAAGTCGAGGATTGGTAGGATGGTCAGTTTTACAAGGGTATGTTTGGCAGCATGAGTGAAGGATGCTTTGTTGCGAAATAGGAAGCCAATTCTAGATTTAACTTTGGATTGGAGATGTTTGATATGGGTCTGGAAGGAGAGTTTACAGTCTAACCAGACACCTAAGTATTTGTAGTTGTCCACGTATTCTAAGTCAGAGCCGTCCAGAGTAGTGATGTTGGACAGGCGGGTAGGTGCAGGTAGCGATCGGTTGAAGAGCATGCATTTAGTTTTACTTGTATTTAAGAGCAATTGGAGGCCACGGAAGGAGAGTTGTATGGCATTGAAGCTTGCCTGGAGGGTTGTTAACACAGTGTCCAAAGAAGGGCCGGAAGTATACAGAATGGTGTCGTCTGCGTAGAGGTGGATCAGGGACTCACCAGCAGCAAGAGCGACCTCATTGATGTATACAGAGAAGAGAGTCGGTCCAAGAATTGAACCCTGTGGCACCCCCATAGAGACTGCCAGAGGTCCGGACAGCAGACCCTCCGACTTGACACACTGAACTCTATCAGAGAAGTAGTTGGTGAACCAGGCGAGGCAATCATTTGAGAAACCAAGGCTGTCGAGTCTGCCGATGAGGATATGGTGATTGACAGAGTCGAAAGCCTTGGCCAGATCAATGAATACGGCTGCACAGTAATGTTTCTTATCGATGGCGGTTAAGATATCGTTTAGGACCTTGAGCGTGGCTGAGGTGCACCCATGACCAGCTCTGAAACCAGATTGCATAGCAGAGAAGGTATGGTGAGATTCGAAATGGTCGGTAATCTGTTTGTTGACTTGGCTTTCGAAGACCTTAGAAAGGCAAGAGCCTTACGGTCAGATGTAGAACAGTTGCCATATCAGGCGGTGATGCAGCCAGTCAATATGCTCTCAATGATGCATCTGGGGACCCATGCCAAATCTTTTCAGTCTCCTGAGGGGGAAAAGGTGTGGTCGTGCCCTCTTCACAACTGCCTGGGTGTGTTTGGACCATGATAGTTTGTTGGTGATGTGGACACCAAAGAACTTGAAACTCGGCCCGCTCTACTATAGCCCCGTCGATGTTAATGGGGGCCTGTTCGGCCCTCCTTTTCCTATACTCCACGATCAGCTCCTTTGTCTTGTTCAAGTTGAGGGATAGGTTGCTCTCCTGGCACCACACTGCAAGGTTTCTGACCTCCTCCCTATAGGCTGTCTCATCGTTGTCAGTGATCAGGCCTACAACTGTTGTGTCGTCAGCAAACTTAATGATGGTGTTGGAGTCGTGCTTGGCCATGCAGCCATGGGTGAACAGGGAGTAGGAGGGGACTGAGCACGCACCCTTGAAGGGCCCCAGTGTTGAGGATCAGCGTGGCAGACGTGTTGTTGCCTACCCTTACCACCTGGGGGCAGCCAGTCAGGAAGTCCAGGATCCAGTTGCAGAGGGAGGTGTTCAGTCCCAGGGTCCTTAGCTTCGTGATGAGCTTTGTGGGCACTATGGTGCTTTGTGGGCACCATAACACAGAGCTGTAGTCAATGAACAGCATTCTCACATAGGTGTTCCTTTTGTCCAGGTGGGAAAGGGCAGTGTGGAGTGCGATTGAGATTTTGTTATCTGTGGATCTGTTGGGGCAGTATGCAAATTGGAGTAGGTCTAGGGTTTCCGGCATGATGGTGTTGATGTGAGCCATGACCAGCCTTTCAACACACCTCATGGCTACCGATGTGAGTGCTACGGGGCGGTAATCATTTAGGCAGGTTACCTTCGCTTTCTTGGGCACCGAGCTAGTCTGTTTGAAACATGTAAGTACTATAGACTCAGTCAGGGAGAGGTTGAAAATGTCAGTGAAGACACTTGCCAGTTGGTCCATGCATGCTTTGAGTACATGTCTTGGTAATCTGTCTGGTCCCGCAGCTTTGTGAATGTTGACCTATTTAAAAGGTCTTGCTCACATCAGCTACGGAGAGTGTGATCACACAGTCATCCAGAACAGCTGGTGCTCTCATACATGCTTCAGTGTTGCTTGCCTCGAAGCGAGCATAAAAGACACTTAGCTAGTCTGGTAGGCTCGCATCACTGGGCAGCTCGCGACTCGGTTTCCCTTTGTAGCCCATAATAGTCCTGTATTGGCGTTTTGCCTGTTTGATGATTTGTCTGAGGGCATAGCGGGATTCTTATAAGCTTAAGGATTCGAGTCAGCAAACTTTCAGTTACTGGCCCAATGCTCTAACCACTAGGTTACTTGCCACTCTAGCCTTTAGCTTGGTGCGGATGTTGCTTGTAATCCATGGCTTCTGGTTGGGAAATGTACGTACAGTCACTGTGGGGACGTTGTTGATGCACTTATTTATGAAGCCGGTGACTAGCATGCAATTGGATGGATCCAGGAACATATTCCAGTCTGTGCAGGAAAACAGTCCTGTAGTTTATCATCCGCTTCATCTGACCACTTCCGTATTGAGTAAGTCACTGGTACTTCCTGCTTTAGTTTTTACTTGTAAGCAGGAATCCGGAGGATAGAATTATGGTTAGATTTGCCAAATGGAGGTCGGGGGAAGAGCTTTGTATGAGTCTCTGTGTGTGGAGTAAAGGTGGTCTAGAGTTTTTTTCCCTCTGGTTGCACATGTAACATACTGGTAGAAATGAGGTCAAATGGATTTAAGTTTGCCTGCATTAACATCCCCGGCCACTAGGAGTGCCACATCTGGATGAGCATTGCATTGCTGGCTTATGGCCTTATAGAGTTGGTTGAATGTGGTCTTAGTGCCAGCATCGGTTTGTGGTGGTTAATAGATGGCTACGAATAATATAGATGAGAACTCTCTTGGTAGATAATGTGGTCTACAGCTTATCATGAGGTATTCTACCTCGAGACTTCTTTAAGTCTCGAGGTAGAATGCACCAGCAGTTATTGACAAATACACACCCCCGCCCCTCGTCTTAACAGATGTAGCTTCTCTGTCCTGCCGATGCATGGAGAAGCCAGCCAGCTCTATATTATCCGTGTCGTCGTTCAGCCATGTCTCGGTGAAACATAAGATGACAGTTTTTAATATCCCGTTGGTAGAATAGTCTTAATCGTAGATCGTCCAGTTTGTTTTCCAATGATTGGCTGCACGTTGGCCAATAGTACGGAGGGCAGTGGTGGTTTACCTATTCGTCGGCGAAATCCTTGCACCCGCCCTCCTCCCGCTTTTCCTCCGTCTTTTCCTCACGCTGATGATGGGGATTTGGGCCTTGTCTTGACAAAGCAGTATATCCTTCGAGTTAGACTCATTAAAGAAAAAAAACTCTTCATTCAGTTTGAGGTGAGTAATCGCTGTTCTGATGTCCAGAAGCTCTTTTCGGTCATAAGAGACGATAGCAGCAACATTATGTACAAAATAAGTTACAAACAATGTGGAAAAACAGCACAGTTGGTTAGGAGCCAGTAAAATGACAGCCATCCCCTCCGGCTCAATTATACCGTCACTAGCTGGCCCCCGTCCAGTACCCTGCCCTGAGCTTAGTCACCGTCACTAGACGGCTACCACCCGGTTACTCAACCCTGCATCTTAGAGGCTGCTGCCTTATGTACATAGACATGGAATCACTGGTCACTTTAATAATGTTTACATACTGTTTTACTCATTTCATATGTATATACTGTATTATTGTCAATGCTCATCCTATTCAACTATAGCTGGAAATGTACTATTCGATCCTACAGATATGGACAGTATGTGGATAGAATATATAGTATAGTGTCTATACATCGCATCACATATATATATTTTTTATACACCGGACTCCGACATTGCTTGTCCTAATATTTATATATTTCTTAATTTCATGATATTACTTTTATCTTGTGTGTATTGTTGTGAATTGTTAGATACTACTGCACTGTTGGAGTTAGGAACACTACAGCATTTCCCTACACCCGCAATAACATCTGCTAAATATGTGTATGTGACCAATGATTTGATTTGGTTTGATATCTAGTTTACTCACAGCTCTCTATCTCCAGAGTACAGTTCTGTTCGTCCAGTGGGTATCTCCTCAGGTCCATCATACAGGCAGCAGTCGTTGTTATCCTACATCAAACAGACCAACATTATGACACAGATTAAGAAACAGGCATGGTGCGAGTCCATAAACGTTTCCCTTTATAGTGCACTACTTCGGACCAAGGCCCATAGGGCTCTGGTGAAAACTAGTACACTAGGGAATAGAATGCCATTTGGGACTGAATAAAAGATAAGCAAACACATCCTACAGAAAAGGTAAAGACATGCTGATATTTATTTATTTAAATTTAACCAGGAAAGTCAGTTAAGAACAAATTCTTATTTACAATACCAGCCAAACCCGGACTACGTTAGGCCAATTGTGGGTTCCCACAACTATGGGACTCCCAATCACGGCCGGTGGTGACGCCTCAAGCACTGAGATGCAGTGCCTTAGACTGCTGCGCCACTCGGGAGCCCTGATAGACAGAGTAAAAATTCTGGACTGGCCTCCTGAACAGGACCGGCCTCCTGAACAGGACTGACATGCTCAGATTCTCCGTACCTTAGCACACATGCTCACACCCACTTATTACCACACACACACTTATGACCCCCCCCCCCCACACACACACACACTTATGACCCCCCCCACACACACACATCAATGAGAATGTCAGCCCTTTCCCAGCTGCCACCTCCAGAGCTAGAAAGAGCTGTGTGGGTTCTATTTGTCTGTGTTGAACCAACAACGTCAAGCCCTGAACACGCAGGTCCTGAAGAAACCTCTGGTTGAAACATGAACCCACTACAGCAGTCTCTTCTGGAGGTGTGCCCTGGCACTGGTCTGACTCACTAAGACAACACATACGTTAATAGAGAGCCATTGGCCTGGTCTCAATGAGCCAACACACTGCCTGTCTGGTCCGATGTGGCCTGGTCTCAATGAGCCAGCACACTGCCTGTCTGGTCCGATGTGGCCTGGTCTCAATGAGCCAGCACACTGCCTGTCTGGTCCGATGTGGCCTGGTCTCAATGAGCCAGCACACTGTCTGGCTGGTCCGATGTGGCCTGGTCTCAATGAGCCAACACACTGCCTGTCTGGTCCGACGTGGACTGTTTAAATGAGCCAACACACTGCCTGTCTGGTCCGACGTGGACTGTTCTCAATGAACCAACATACTGCCTGTCTGGTCCGACGTGGACTGTTTAAATGAACCAACACACTGCCTGTCTGGTCCGATGTGGCCTGGTCTCAATCAGCCAGCACACTGTCTGGCTGGTCCGATGTGGCCTGTTTAAATGAGCCAACACACTCATTACTGCAGGGAATGTTGGAAGCATAAGTAAGCCTTGTATTGGAAGCATAAGTAAGCCTCGTCTGAGCCAAATTTTACCTAAGTTCACTAAACGGGGCAGAGACTAGGTTCACTAAACGTGGTGGTTTAGCCTCGGTCTGAGAGGCTCCCCGACTGTGGTGGTTTAGCCTCGGTCTGAGAGGCTCCCCGACTGTGGTGGTTTAGCCTCGGTCTGAGAGGCTCCCCGACTGTGGTGGTTTAGCCTCGGTCTGAGAGGCTCCCCGACTGTGGTGGTTTAGCCTCGGTCTGAGAGGCTCCCCGACTGTGGTGGTTTAGCCTCGGTCTGAGAGACTCCCCGACTGTGGTGGTTTAGCCTCGGTCTGAGAGACTCCCCGACTGTGGTGGTTTAGCCTCGGTCTGAGAGACTCCCCGACTGTGGTGGTTTAGCCAGCATCAGTTAGATGTCCAGGATGGAGAGATGTGTGGGAGTCTCTGAATGTAGCAATACGACCACTTTACCAGGAAAACACATGAGCATTTCTCCATTAACGGCCTCCTAACAGAACAGCAAATCCTCTCTTCCGCTATCCATTAAATCAGATCCGTCTCTTCCTTCCTGGATAGGTTGATCTCTTCTCTTCCTGAGTTGTTAGTACTCTGTTGGGATGCCATGATGCATCCGATGGCCTATTGCTAATACAAGCTTCTGATAGGAAAAGGGAAAAGGGGGATATCTAGTCAGTTGTACAACTGAATGCCTTCAACTGAAATGTGTCTTCTGCATTTAACCCAACCCCTATGAATCATAGAGGTGGGTGGGGAGGGGGGGCTGCCATAATCGACATCTTCAGCGCCCGGGGAACAACATTAAGCACTTTTCCTAAATGATGTAATTCTGGTCTGCTACTGGTCTGCTACCAAGTGATTGCACTTTGCCTCTTCATCAGTAAAAAAAACATATTTTTACTTAAAAAAGTGTAACTGGTCTGTGCCTCTTTAACTAAGGGAGAACCTGAGTACACAATGTATTATATTGCAATATATTCACTGCAATATACTGCAACATATACAATATACTACTACATATACCATATATAATATACTGCTACATATACAATATACTGCTACATATACCATATATAATATACTGCTACATATACCATATATAATATACTGCTACATATATAATATACTACTACATATACCATATATAATATACTGCTACATATATAATATACTACTACATATACCATATATAATATACTGCTACATATATAATATACTACTACATATACCATATATAATATACTGCTACATATACCATATATAATATACTGATACATATACAATATACTGCTACATATACCATATATAATATACTGCTACATATACCATATATAATATACTGATACATATACAATATACTGCTACATATACCATATATAATATACTGCTACATATACAATATACTGCTACATATACCATATATAATATACTGCTACATATACCATATATAATATACTGCTACATATACCATATATAATATACTGCTACATATACCATATATAATATACTGCTACATATATAATATACTGCTACATATATAATATACTGCTACATATATAATATACTGCTACATATACCATATATAATATACTGCTACATATACCATATATAATATACTACTACATATATAATATACTGCTACATATACAATATACTGCTACATATACCATATATAATATACTACTACATATACCATATATAATATACTGCTACATATACCATATATAATATACTACTACATATATAATATACTGCTACATATACAATATACTACTACATATACCATATATAATATACTGCTACATATACAATATACTGCTACATATACCATATAATATACTACTACATATACCATATATAATATACTGCTACATATACAATATACTGCTACATATACCATATATAATATACTACTACATATACCATATATAATATACTGCTACATATATAATATACTACTACATATACCATATATAATATACTGCTACATATATAATATACTACTACATATACCATATATAATATACTACTACATATACAATATACTACTACATATACCATATATAATATACTGCTACATATATAATATACTGCTGCATATACCATATATAATATACTGCTACATATACCATATATAATATAGTGCTACATATACCATATATAATATACTGCTACATATACAATATACTGCTACATATACCATATATAATATACTGCTACATATACAATATACTGCTACATATACCATATATAATATACTGCTACATATACAATATACTGCTACGTATATATGGAGAGACAGTACTAACCTCAGATGAGACATATATATATATATATATATATATATGTGGAGAGACAGTTGTTACGGCTTTCTAGTGGTGATGAATGAGAGTCGGACCAAACTGCAGCGTGTCGATTGCGATCCATATTTAATGAACAAAACGTAACACGAAATAAACAAACACTACAAAACAAAGAACGAAACAAAAACCGAAACAGCCTATACTTGTGTAAAACTAACATAGAGTACACATAGAACAGATAGGACAATCACCCACGACAAACTCAAAGAATATGGCTGCCTAAATATGGTTCCCAATCAGAGACAACGATAAGCACCTGCCTCTGATTGAGAATCACTCCAGACAGCCATAGACCTTGCTAGAAAACCCCACTAGCTACAATCCCAAATATATACACACCAAAACCCCAAGACAAAACACACCACAATACAAAAACTCCATGCCACACCCTGGCCTGACCCAATACATGAAGAAAAAACACAAAATACTTAGACCAGGGCGTGACAACAGTGCTAACCTCAGATGAGACATATATATATATATATATATATGTGGAGAGACAGTACTAACCTCAGTCCGTAGAGCACGGTGCCGTCCGGATGCAGTCGGATCATACGGTTCTTCACGGTGACCCCATGCACAAAGGACTTCTTATCATTGAGGAAGTAGGTGTCGGGGACCCAGAGCTGGTCGGCGACCCGGTTATCCAGCGTCAGGTTGAGGGGGATCCCAGCGTACGCCAGCCTCTTGTCCCTCCAGTACTGCTGGAAGTACATGGTCAACGTGTAGTCCTGGAGACGCACAGAGAATTAGAGCAGTCGTATCATGGTTTCCCACCTACAGAACCAGTCAAACGTTTGGATACAACAACTCATTCAAGGGTTTTTCTTTATTTTAACTATTTTCCACATTGTAGAATAATAGTGAAGACACCAAAACTATGAAATAACACATATGGAATCATGTAGTAACCAAAAAAGTTTTAAACACGTCAAAATGTATTTTATATTTGAGATACTTCAAAGTAGCCACCCTTTGCCTTGATGACTGCATTGCACACTCTTGACATTCTCTCAAACAGCTTCATGAGGAATGCTTTTCCAACAGTCTGAAGGAGTTCCCACATATGCTAACAACTTGTTGGCTGCTTTTCCTTCACTCTGCTGTCTAACTCATCCCGAACCATCACAATTGGGTTAGGGTCGAATGATTGTGGAGGCCAGGTCATCTGAAGCAGGGCGGCAGGTAGCCTAGTGGTTAGAGCGTTGGGCCAGTCACCGAAAGGTTGCTGGATCGAATTCCCGAGCTGACAAGGTAAAAATCTGTCCTTCAGCCCATAAGTAAAGGCAGTTAACCCACTGCTCCCCGGGCGTTGAAGACGTGGATGTCGATTATGGCAGCCCCCCACACCTCTCTGATTCAAAGGGGTTGGATTAAAAACACAAGACAAATTTCAGATGAAGGCATTCAGTTGTACAACTGACTAGGTATCCCCCTTTCCATCACTCTCCTCTTTAGTCAACTAGACCTTACACAGCCTGGAGTTGTGTTTTGGGTCATTGTCCTATTAAAAAACGAATGTCAGTCCCAGTAAGGGAAAACCAGATGGGATGGTGTATCGCTTCATAATGCTGTGATAGCCCTGCTGGTTAAGTGTTCCTTGAATTCTAAATAAATCACAGACAGTGTCACCAGCAAAGCACCATCACACCTCCTCCTCCATGCTTCACGGTGGAAACCACACATGCAGTTATCATCCGTTCACCTACTCTTTCTCACAAAGACACGATGTTTCCAACCAAAAATCTAAAATTTGGACTCATCAGACCAAAGGACAGATTTCCACCGGTCAAATGTCCATTGTCTCTTCTTATTATTGGTGTCCTTTAGTAGTGGTTTCTTTGCAGCAATTCAACCATGAAGGCCTGATTCATGCAGTCTCCTCTGAACAGTTGATGTTGAGATGTGTCTGTTACTTGAACTCTGAAAAGCATTTATTTGGGCTGCAATCTACGGTGCAGTTAACTCTAATGTACTGCAGCAGAGGTAACTCTGGGTCTTACTTTCCTGTGGCGGTCCTCATGAGAGCCGGTTTCATCATAGCGCTTGAAGGTTTTTGCAACTGCACTTGAAGAAACTTTCAAAGTTCTTGAAATTGGATTGACTGACCTTCATGTCTTAAAAAGCAATGACAGACTGTCATTTCTCTTTGCTTATTTGAGTTGTTCTTGCCATAATATGGACTTGGTCTTTTACCAAATAGGGCTATCTTCTGTATATCCCCCCTACCTTGTCACAACACAACTGATTGGCTCAAACACATTAAGAAGGAAAGAAACTCCACAAATTAACTTTTAACTAGGCACACATGTTAATTGAAATGTATTCCAGGTGACTACCTCATGAAGCTGGTTGAGAGAATGCCAAGCTTGTGCAAAGCTGTCATCAAGGCAAAGGGTGGCTACTTTGAAGAAACTCAAATATAACATATATTTAGATTTGTTTAACACTATTTTGGTTACTACATGATTCCATATGTGTTATTTCATAGTGTTGATGTCTTCACTATTAGTTTACAATGTAGAAAATAGTAAAAATAAAGAAAAACCCATGAGGAATGAGTAAGTGTGTCAAACTGTATGCGTCTGTATATATAGACATAGAGCAGGGTTACGATAAGGTGTATCAAATAAAACACTGTATTTTACATTGTTTCAACCAACGCCCAAATATGGCATTTCTTTGGGAGAACTACACTCTCTCACTAGCGTCAGGTTCAGGAGGCTCCTCCTCTCCTCACAGGAGAAGAGACAACCAATGGACAGAGATATTCATCACAGTCTGACAGTGGAAATAGATTTCCTGTAGTCAGGTTGATATTTATTGAAGTGTCAAACAACTCTATATTCCTCCCAACAACATGCCTTCAGCAGCCATTATTCAGGACCTGTCTAGTATAGACCCCCTCCTCCACAGCCATTATTCAGGACCTGTCTAGTATAGACACCCTCCTCCACAGCCATTATTCAAGCACAGACCCAGGCAGGGGGCGTCTAGTATAGCACAGACCCAGGCAGGGGGCGTCTAGTATAGCACAGACCCAGGCAGGGGGCGTCTAGTATAGCACAGACCCAGGCAGGGGGCGTCTAGTATAGCACAGACCCAGGCAGGGGGTGTCTAGTATAGCACAGACCCAGGCAGGGGGTGTCTAGTATAGCACAGACCCAGGCAGGGGGTGTCTAGTATAGCACAGACCCAGGCAGGGGGTGTCTAGTATAGCACAGACCCAGGCAGGGGGTGTCTAGTATAGCACAGACCCAGGCAGGGGGTGTCTAGTATAGCACAGACCCAGGCAGGGGGTGTCTAGTATAGCACAGACCCAGGCAGGGGGTGTCTAGTATAGCACAGACCCAGGCAGGGGGTGTCTAGTATAGCACAGACCCAGGCAGGGGGTGTCTAGTATAGCACAGACCCAGGCAGGGGGTGTCTAGTATAGCACAGACCCAGGCAGGGGGTGTCTAGTATAGCACAGACCCAGGCAGGGGGTGTCTAGTATAGCACAGACCCCGGCAGGGGGTGTCTAGTATAGCAGACCCAGGCTGGGGGTATACCTACTACCTTTCACCAGAGCCCCTGGTCAAACATATGGAACTATAAAGGGAGCTATTTTTGTTATTTAGCAGACACTTTAGAGCGACTAAGTGGATACATTTTTTCATTTTTTTACTGGTCGCCCATGGGAATCAAACCCACAACCCTGGCATTGCAAGAGCCATGCCTCACCAACTGAGCCACAGCATCGACACTACTGTCTGTTTCAGTTTGTAAGGATGGCCGATAACCTCGCCAACTGAGCCACAGCATCGACACTACTGTCTGTTTCAGTTTGTAAGGATGGCCGATAACCTCGCCAACTGAGCCACAGCATCGACACTACTGTCTGTTTCAGTTTGTAAGGATGGCCGATAACCTCGCCATGCCAAAACTGAAACAGACAGTAGTGTCGATGCTGTGGCTCAGTTGGTGAGGCATGGCTCTTGCAATGCCAGGGTTGTGGGTTTGATTCCCATGGGCGACCAGTAAAAAAATGAAAAAATGTATCCACTTAGTCGCTCTAAAGCGCCATGCCAAGACACTGCTACAAACTGAATCTTCAAATAAAAATAATAACTTTGTAACAACCTGAAGCAGGCTAGGACAGGGTTATAGCAACCTGAAGCAGGCTAGGACAGGGTTATAGCAACCTGAAGCAGGCTAGGACAGGGTTATAACAACCTGCCACACATCAAGCAACAGTCAGGCTGTGAATTATTCAGAAACCATTCTGATCATCTGTCCCAAATGGCAACCTATTCCCTACATAGTGCACTACTCTTCACCAGAGCCCTATGGGGCCGTGGTCAAAAGTAGTGCAACAGTATAGGAAACGGGGTGTCATTTGGGACACAGCCTCTATGACCGGTTCTACTGTTGAGGGTAATGCTTTTAAAATGGCCCTCTGTGGGCTCGACCACTTAGCTGTGCTCTGCTGACTCATTATGAAACTCCTAAAATAGTGGTTACAAAGTTAAGAAGTCAGCAACATAACCAAGCACTTTGGTATTGTAGGAATGTATTGTAGTGGTCCTGTCCGTAGCTGGGTTCAATAGAGCATGGCCCTGGCAACACCACAGTTGTGGGTTGAATTCCCACTGGGGTTACATAGCTAAATGTATGGACTGCTGTCATTTTGGAAAACATTTGCTGCTGTGTAAATGGAATATATTACTGAATTGGCCTATATTACAGTACTGTATTGGCCTATATTACAGTATTAGAGTACTGTATTGGCCTATATTACAGTATCAGAGTACTGTATTGGCCTATATTACAGTATTAGAGTACTGTATTGGCCTATATTACAGTATCAGAGTACTGTATTGGCCTATATTACAGTATCAGAGTACTGTATTGGCCTATATTACAGTATCAGAATACTGTATTGGCCTATATCACAGTATTAGAGTACTGTATTGGCCTATATTACAGTATTACAGTACTGTATTGGCCTATATTACAGTATCAGAGTACTGTATTGGCCTATATTACAGTATCAGAGTACTGTATTGGCCTATATTACAGTATCAGAATACTGTATTGGCCTATATCACAGTATTAGAGTACTGTATTGGCCTATATTACAGTATTACAGTACTGTATTGGCCTATATTACAGTATCAGAGTACTGTATTGGCCTATATTACAGTATCAGAATACTGTATTGGCCTATATTACAGTATCAGAGTACTGTATTGGCCTATATTACAGTATCAGAATACTGTATTGGCCTATATCACAGTATTAGAGTACTGTATTGGCCTATATTACAGTACTGTATTGGCCTATATTACATTACTCTATTGGCCTGTATTACTCTATTGCTGAAACACAACTATTCCACTGTACTGTAGGAGCTAGAAACACAACTATTCCACTGTACTGTAGGAGCTAGAAACACAACTATTCCACTGCACTGTAGGAGCTAGAAACACAAGCATTCCACTGCACTGTAGGAGCTAGAAACACAACTATTCCACTGTACTGTAGGAGCTAGAAACACAACTATTCCACTGTAGGAGCTAGAAACACAAGCGTTCCACTGTAGGAGCTAGAAACACAAGCATTCCACTGTAGGAGCTAGAAACACAAGTATTTCACTGTAGGAGCTAGAAACACAAGCATTCCACTGTAGGAGCTAGAAACACAACTATTCCACTGCACTGTAGGAGCTAGAAACACAACTATTCCACTGCACTGTAGGAGCTAGAAACAACTATTCCATTGCACTGTAGGAGCTAGAAACAACTATTCCACTGCACTGTAGGAGCTAGAAACACAAGCATTCCACTGCACTGTAGGAGCTAGAAACACAAGCATTCCACTGCACTGTAGGAGCTAGAAACAACTATTCCACTGCACTGTAGGAGCTAGAAACACAAGCAATCCACTGCACTGTAGGGGCTAGAAACACAAGCATTCCACTGCACTGTAGGAGCTAGAAACAACTATTCCACTGCACTGTAGGACCAAGAAACACAACTATTCCACTGTACTGTAGGAGCTAGAAACACAACTATTCCACTGTACTGTAGGACCTACACTGTACTGTAGGAGCTAGAAACACAAGCATTTCACTGTAAGAGCTAGAAACACAAGTATTCCACTGTACTATAGGAGCTAGAAACACAAGCATTCCACTGTACTGTAGGAGCTAGAAACACAACTATTCCACTGCACTGTAGGAGCTAGAAACACAACTATTCCACTGCACTGTAGGAGCTAGAAACACAAGCATTCCACTGCACTGTAGGAGCTAGAAACACAACTATTCCACTGCACTGTAGGAGCTAGAAACACAACTATTCCACTGTAGGAGCTAGAAACACAACTATTCCACTGTACTGTAGGAGCTAGAAACACAAGCATTCCACTGCACTGTAGGACCTAGAAACACAACTATTCCACTGCACTGTAGGACCTAGAAACACAGCTGTTCCACTGTAGGAGCTAGAAACACAAGCATTCCACTGTAGGAGCTAGAAACACAACTATTCCACTGTACTGTAGGAGCTAGAAACACAACTATTCCACTGTAGGAGCTAGAAACACAAGCGTTCCACTGTAGGAGCTAGAAACACAAGCATTCCACTGTAGGAGCTAGAAACACAACTATTCCACTGTAGGAGCTAGAAACACAACTATTCCACTGTAGGAGCTAGAAACACAACTATTCCACTGCACTGTAGGAGCTAGAAACACAACTATTCCACTGCACTGTAGGAGCTAGAAACAACTATTCCATTGCACTGTAGGAGCTAGAAACACAAGCATTCCACTGCACTGTAGGAGCTAGAAACACAAGCATTCCACTGCACTGTAGGAGCTAGAAACAACTATTCCACTGCACTGTAGGAGCTAGAAACACAAGCAATCCACTGCACTGTAGGAGCTAGAAACACAAGCATTCCACTGCACTGTAGGAGCTAGAAACAACTATTCCACTGCACTGTAGGACCAAGAAACACAACTATTCCACTGTACTGTAGGAGCTAGAAACACAACTATTCCACTGCACTGTAGGACCTACACTGTACTGTAGGAGCTAGAACCACAAGCATTCCACTGTAGGAGCTAGAAACACAAGCATTCCACTGTAAGAGCTAGAAACACAAGCATTCCACTGTAGGAGCTAGAAACACAACTATTCCACTGTAGGGGCTAGAAACACAAGCATTCCACTGCACTGTAGGAGCTAGAAACAACTATTCCACTGCACTGTAGGACCAAGAAACACAACTATTCCACTGTACTGTAGGAGCTAGAAACACAACTATTCCACTGTACTGTAGGACCTACACTGTACTGTAGGAGCTAGAAACACAAGCATTTCACTGTAAGAGCTAGAAACACAAGTATTCCACTGTACTATAGGAGCTAGAAACACAAGCATTCCACTGTACTGTAGGAGCTAGAAACACAACTATTCCACTGTACTGTAGGAGCTAGAAACACAACTATTCCACTGCACTGTAGGAGCTAGAAACACAAGCATTCCACTGCACTGTAGGAGCTAGAAACACAACTATTCCACTGCACTGTAGGAGCTAGAAACACAACTATTCCACTGTAGGAGCTAGAAACACAACTATTCCACTGTACTGTAGGAGCTAGAAACACAAGCATTCCACTGCACTGTAGGACCTAGAAACACAACTATTCCACTGCACTGTAGGACCTAGAAACACAGCTGTTCCACTGTAGGAGCTAGAAACACAAGCATTCCACTGTAGGAGCTAGAAACACAACTATTCCACTGTACTGTAGGAGCTAGAAACACAACTATTCCACTGTAGGAGCTAGAAACACAAGCGTTCCACTGTAGGAGCTAGAAACACAAGCATTCCACTGTAGGAGCTAGAAACACAACTATTCCACTGTAGGAGCTAGAAACACAACTATTCCACTGTAGGAGCTAGAAACACAACTATTCCACTGCACTGTAGGAGCTAGAAACACAACTATTCCACTGCACTGTAGGAGCTAGAAACAACTATTCCATTGCACTGTAGGAGCTAGAAACACAAGCATTCCACTGCACTGTAGGAGCTAGAAACACAAGCATTCCACTGCACTGTAGGAGCTAGAAACAACTATTCCACTGCACTGTAGGAGCTAGAAACACAAGCAATCCACTGCACTGTAGGAGCTAGAAACACAAGCATTCCACTGCACTGTAGGAGCTAGAAACAACTATTCCACTGCACTGTAGGACCAAGAAACACAACTATTCCACTGTACTGTAGGAGCTAGAAACACAACTATTCCACTGCACTGTAGGACCTACACTGTACTGTAGGAGCTAGAACCACAAGCATTCCACTGTAGGAGCTAGAAACACAAGCATTCCACTGTAAGAGCTAGAAACACAAGCATTCCACTGTAGGAGCTAGAAACACAACTATTCCACTGTACTGTAGGAGCTAGAAACACAAGTATTCCACTGTACTGTAGGAGCTAGAAACAACTATTCCACTGTAGGAGCTAGAAACACAACCATTCCACTGTAGGAGCTAGAAACACAACTATTCCACTGTACTGTAGGAGCTAGAAACACAACTATTCCACTGTACTGTAGGAGCTAGAAACACAACTATTCCACTGTACTGTAGGAGCTAGAAACACAACTATTCCACTGTACTGTAGGAGCTAGAAACACAACTATTCCACTGTACTATAGGAGCTAGAAACACAACCATTCCACTGTACTATAGGAGCTAGAAACACAACCATTCCACTGTAGGAGCTAGAAACACAACTATTCCACTGCACTGTAGGAGCTAGAAACACAACTATTCCACTGCACTGTAGGAGCTAGAAACACAAGCATTCCACTGTAGGAGCTAGAAACACAAGCATTCCACTGTAGGAGCTAGAAACACAACTATTCCACTGTAGGAGCAAGAAACACAACTGTTCCACTGTACTGTAGAAGCTAGAAACACAAGCATTCCACTGTAGGAGCTAGAAACACAACTATTCCACTGTAGGAGCTAGAAACACAACTATTCCACTGTACTGTAGGAGCTAGAAACACAACTATTCCACTGCACTGTAGGAGCTAGAAACACAAGCATTCCACTGCACTGTAGGAGCTAGAAACACAAGCATTTCACTGTAAGAGCTAGAAACACAAGTATTCCACTGTACTATAGGAGCTAGAAACACAAGCATTCCACTGTACTGTAGGAGCTAGAAACAAGCATTCCACTGTACTGTAGGAGCTAGAAACACAAGAATTCCACTGTACTGTAGGAGCTAGAAACACAAGCATTCCACTGTACTGTAGGTGCTAGAAACACAAGCATTCCACTGTACTGTAGGTGCTAGAAACACAACTATTCCACTGCACTGTAGGAGCTAGAAACACAAGCATTCCACTGCACTGTAGGACCTAGAAACACAACTATTCCACTGCACTGTAGGAGCTAGAAACACAACTATTCCACTGTAGGAGCTAGAAACACAAGCATTCCACTGTAGGAGCTAGAAACACAACTATTCCACTGTACTGTAGGAGCTAGAAACACAACTATTCCACTGTACTATAGGAGCTAGAAACACAAGCATTCCACTGTACTGTAGGAGCTAGAAACACAAGCATTCCACTGTACTGTAGGAGCTAGAAACACAAGCATTCCACTGTACTGTAGGAGCTAGAAACACAACTATTCCACTGTACTGTAGGAGCTAGAAACACAACTATTCCACTGCACTGTAGGAGCTAGAAACACACCTATTCCACTGCACTGTAGGAGCTAGAAACACAAGCATTCCACTGCACTGTAGGACCTAGAAACACAACTATTCCACTGCACTGTAGGACCTAGAAACACAACTATTCCACTGCACTGTAGGACCTAGAAACACAACTATTCCACTGTAGGAGCTAGAAACACAACTATTCCACTGTACTGTAGGAGCTAGAAACACAACTATTCCACTGTACTGTAGGAGCTAGAAACACAACTATTCCACTGTACTGTAGGAGCTAGAAACACAACTATTCCACTGTACTGTAGGAGCTAGAAACAACTATTCCACTGCACTGTAGGACCTACACTGTACTGTAGGAGCTAGAACCACAAGCATTCCACTGTAGGAGCTAGAAACACAAGCATTCCACTGTAAGAGCTAGAAACACAAGCATTCCACTGTAGGAGCTAGAAACACAACTATTCCACTGTAGGAGCTAGAAACACAACTATTCCACTGTAGGAGCTAGAAACACAAGTATTCCACTGTACTGTAGGAGCTAGAAACAACTATTCCACTGTAGGACCTAGAAACACAAGCATTCCACTGTAGGAGCTAGAAACACAAGCATTCCACTGTAGGAGCTAGAAACACAAGCATTCCACTGCACTGTAGGAGGTAGAAACACAAGCAGTCCACTGCACTGTAGGAGCTAGAAACACAACTATTCCACTGTAGGACCTAGAAACACAACTATTCCACTGTAGGACCTAGAAACACAAGCGTTTCACTGTAGGAGCAAGAAACACAACTATTCCACTGCACTGTAGGAGCTAGAAACACAACTATTCCACTGTAGGAGCTAGAAACACAAGCATTCCACTGTAGGACCTAGAAACACAAGCGTTTCACTGTAGTAGCAAGAAACACAACTATTCCACTGTACTGTAGGAGCAAGAAACACAACTATTCCACTGTACTGTAGGAGCTAGAAACACAAGCATTCCACTGTAGGAGCTAGAAAGACAACTATTCCACTGTAGGAGCTAGAAACACAACTATTCCACTGTAGGAGCTAGAAACACAACTATTCCACTGTAGGAGCTAGAAACACAACTATTCCACTGTAGGAGCTAGAAACACAACTATTCCACTGTAGGAGCTAGAAACACAACTATTCCACTGTAGGAGCTAGAAACACAACTATTCCACTGTAGGAGCTAGAAACACAACTATTCCACTGTAGGAGCTAGAAACACAACTATTCCACTGTAGGAGCTAGAAACACAAGCATTCCGTCACACCGGTTGTAACATCTGCTAATATGTGTATGTGACCAATAAACTAACATCTCTGATCTTGTCAATATCAGATTGTTTTTATACTCCATAATAATACATTACAGTATATATACACTGTATCATACTTTAAATGTTTATACTTTACAAACTTACATTTTCATTATGTAAATCTGTAGTAGCCAGTAGAAAAATATATATGTTTTACCAAATGGTTTAATGATTATCAATGACGAGCAGTAGGATTAAGTAACGGTAAAATGTATTTTAACAAATGAGAAGAGAATCATATCAAAAGTAATGTGAGCGTTGCCCTGTGAAAAGCAACGACTTTATATGACCATGCATTGCAATGTGAAACATGTATTTCTATATAGAAACGCTGATTAAGTATCATCCTTATCCTGCTCAGCAAGACACAAAATACAACAATCTGCCACTAACTTCTCAACCAAAAGGTTTTCACTTCTGACGCGTGAAGACAGTGAAGACAGTGAAGACAGACAGACAGAAAGGTAATACATACTGATGTCTGAAATACTGTCGGTCAACATAAAGCGACCGCTCAACCTTTCAAACAACCTTTCAAACAACATGAAGACAACATTGTCAATAAGGAAAAGGTAAACCATACGAATGTCTGAAATATGTCAACATTATCTGTAAATAGCCCACCCAATCTACCTACCTCATCCCCATACTGTTTTTATTTTTTTGTACTTTTCTGCTCTTTTGCACACCAATATCTCTACCTGCACATCATCATCTGCTCATTTATCACTCCAGTGTTAATCTGCTAAATTCTAACTATTCGCTCCTATGGCCTATTTATTGCCTACCTCCTCATGCCTTTTGCACACACTGAATATAGACTTTCTTTTTTCTACTGTGTCATTGATTTGTTTATTGTGTTATTGGCTTGTTTATTGTTTATTCCATGTGTAACTCTGTGTTGTTGTCTGTGTCACACTGCTTTGCTTTATCTTGGCCAGGTCGCAGTTGTAAATGAGAACTTGTTCTCAACTAGCCTACCTGGTTAAATAAAGGTGAAATAAAAAAATAATAAAAATTATGCAACATCCACAGTCAATCAATGGTCAAATGTAAGTATATGGATTTATACTACTTGCCATGTTGACCTCTGACACCATGTCGATGTTTGCCACATCTAAACTCATGCCAACAGAAACCGGTTTGCCTGAGAAATAGGAACAATAATCAAATTACCATGAACATGACAAATAACGTATATTATTATATTCATTATAGTAATATTATTGGGCAATAATTTGCACCATCATCAACGTGCAAAAAAAAAGTGTAGATGTACCTCCGAAGTCTGGTCGAAGGCGGATATCATACCCCTTCAACAGTTTGTCCACCGTCTCCTTTACGAAAGACATATTCCCCGGTTCGTTGGCGCTGAAATACAAGAGAGAGACCATTAAACTAACTTTTTTCCAATAGGACGGGACCATCCCTTCTTTACGACGGGGTCTCTTCCCCAACACTCACCTCTGCGCACAGCACATCAACGCCACTATGAGTGACACAGAGAGAATGTCAAATTCCCCTCTTCTCTGCAACCCAAACATTTCTTGTGATCTCTCCAACATGGGATTACGCGTCTCGACTCTAAACAGGTGTTTAACGGGTTTTCCAGCGTTAAAAAAACAAAACCCGTTATAAAACCACGTATCTATGGCTATATTTCATCAGCAGCTCTCTGATATTAACCTAACAGCTCCCGAGATCTTAGATCAGTTGAAATGTTTCACATCAGTCGGAAATCTTTCTGTTTCTGTTGGAGTCGGAAGATGTTATAGCACCGCGCATTAGGTGAACACCAAACATTTAGCCTAAACCGTTACCAGTTGCGGCGGCGAGACCCGTCGTGGTTTGAACTCATCCAAACCTCCATTATCCAAGCCGTGGCATTCATTGGTTCTTAGACTATCACACCCACGGCAATGTAGAAGTCCAAATGTCACTTCTGTTGGTTTTTTGGGGGGGGGGGGGGTTGAATTAGAGACCAATTCGTTTTCGAGTGCGCAAAACTCATCTAGCCTACATTATCCATGTTGTTACCAGGTGTTTGCCAGGTTTTCCTCTCCCTTAGACGAGACTCACCACCACCACGTTGTCCGGAGTCTGAAGAAACTGGCTCTCTGTATGACAGAGCAGCTAAATGGACCTGGTTACGTGATAGTACAGTTTGCGAGCTCGTTGGAGCATTTTGCTGATTGGTAGAACAGCAGAATTCATATTGACTCGGGGGCCAGCCAGCAACAATTCACTAAACGGAAATATATCTATTATCTACATGGGTAAAACTGTTAAATGTATATGCCCTGACATCATTAGTTTAATATTCCACAAGGTAATGTGGTGGTCCTATGCGGCTCAGTCGGTAGAGCAGGGCGTGTACAACAGTAAATGTTATGGGTTCGATTCCCTGTAGGACACTTTGGATAAAGCTTTCTGCTACATAGTGTGAATTACTATTTGTAAACTGGGTGGTTCGAGCCCTGAATGCTGATTGGTTGAAAGTCATGGTATAGCAGCCCGTATACCACGGGTATGACAAAACATTTATTTGAACTGCTCCAATTAAGTTGGATAACCAGGTTATAATAGCAATAAGGCACCTCCGGGGTTTGTGATGTATGGCCAATATACCATGTTTGGTGTTCACCTAATGCACGTTGCTATAACATCTCCAATATACCACGGCTAAAGTCCAGGCACTCAGCGTTGCGTCGTGCCTAAGAACAGCCCTTAGCCTTGGTATATTGTCCTTATACCACACCCCCTCGGGACTTTATTGCTTAATTATGAGGTTTTGCATCTTATTGGCAATATTTAGCCTATGGTTGATTGTCTTCCAGCAAACTAGTTAAAGATGTACTATTCAGAAATCACTCTTCCATTTCCTGGTTGTTAAAATTCTAATAGTTTGACCATTTCAGTTTTGTGACAAAACAAGCAAGTCCAGTGTAGAGAATCATTGCACTGTCTAACCCGCTTTGAAATATATTTTCCACAACCAGAATTAGTGCATTTTCATCTGGTGTACAACACCGAAAGCATGGGATACACAAACAATTTCAATGTTTTCTAGTTCTGCCTAGCATGTACCTGGCTCAAACTCCGGACCTCTGGTTTGCTAACACACGCCCTCCTTGACAACATTCCAGCGGGTTGAGTCACCCAATAGGTACCAATTGGTGGCTCCATCCGCAAAATGTCAAGCTAGCTGTGTAGTAAATCTCTGGTTCATTACAGTGTGTTGCCGTTTTATATTGTGTTGTGTGTGTTAACCTAGATCAGATCTGTGTTATGTGTGTTAACCTAGATCAGATCTGTGTTATATGTGTTAACCTAGATCAGATCTGTGTTATGTGTGTTAACCTAGATCAGATCTGTGTTATGTGTGTTAACCTAGATCAGTTCTGTGTGTTAACCTAGATCAGTTATGTGTTATGTGTGTTAACCTAGATCAGATTTATGTTGTGTGTGTTAACCTAGATCAGATCTGTGTTATGTGTGTTAACCTAGATCAGATCTGTGTTATGTGTGTTAACCTAGATCAGATCTGTGTTATATGTGTTAACCTAGATCAGATCTGTGTTATGTGTGTTAACCTAGATCAGATCTGTGTTATGTGTGTTAACCTAGATCAGATCTGTGTTATGTGTGTTAACCTAGATCAGATCTGTGTTATATGTGTTAACCTAGATCAGATCTGTGTTATGTGTGTTAACCTAGATCAGTTATGTGTTATGTGTGTTAACCTAGATCAGTTATGTGTTATGTGTGTTAACCTGATCAGATCTGTGTTATGTGTGTTAACCTAGATCAGTTCTGTGTGTTAACCTAGATCAGTTATGTGTTATGTGTGTTAACCTAGATCAGATTTATGTTGTGTGTGTTAACCTAGATCAGATCTATGTTATGTGTGTTAACCTATATCAGTTCTGTGTTATGTGTGTTAACCTAGATCAGTTCTATGTTATGTGTGTTAACCTAGATCAGTTCTGTGTTATGTGTGTTAACCTAGATCAGATTTATGTTATGTGTGTTAACCTAGATCAGTTCTGTGTGTTAACCTAGATCAGTTCTGTGTTATGTGTGTTAACCTAGATCAGATTTATGTTGTGTGTTAACCTAGATCAGTTATGTGTTATGTGTGTTAACCTAGATCAGTTCTGTGTTGTGTGTGTTAACCTAGATCAGATTTATGTTGTGTGTTAACCTAGATCAGTTCTGTGTGTTAACCTAGATCAGTTGTGTGTGTTAACCTTGATCAGATCTATGTTATGTGTGTTAACCTAGATAAGATATGTCAGCTCAGTGAAGTACTGCTCTCTTGCCCGTGACTCTGTGTGTGATAGATGAGCCTATCATTCAACGAGGTAGTATCATATCATTCAACGAGGTAGTAGCCTATCATTCAACGAGGTAGTAGCGTATCATTCAACGAGGTAGTAACCTATCATTCAACGAGGTAGTAGCCTATCATTCAACGAGGTAGTAACCTATCATTCAATGAGGTAGTATCCTATCATTCAACGGGGTAGTAGCCTATCATTCAACAAGGTAGTATCCTATCATTCAACGAGGTAGTAGTCTATCATTCAATGAGGTAGTATCCTATCATTCAACGGGGTAGTATCCTATCATTCAACGAGGTAGTAGTCTATCATTCAACGAGGTAGTATCCTAAGGCTGTGTCCCAAATGGCACCCTATTCCCTATAGTGCACTACTTTAAACCTATGGCCCCTGGAAAAAAGTGCACTAAATAGGGAATAGGGTGCCATTTGGATGTCAAAGTGCAGACAGGGGACACTGTGAGAGATAGGGAGCCATCATATTGATTCTGAGCACTAATGGGGGGTCTAGCAGCATCACATTACAAACAGACAGACAGTAAGACAGACAGACATCACAGTATGTAGCAGTCCAATATGCTACCAGTCCTCCACACTACTATGTAGCAGTGTAAAGTCCAATATGCTACCAGTCCTCCACACTACTATGTAGCAGTGTAAAGTCCAATATGCTACCAGTCCTCCACACTACTATGTAGCAGTGTAAAGTCCAATATGTTACCAGTCCTCCACACTACTATGTAGCAGTGTCAAGTCCAATATGCTACCAGTCCTCCACACTACTATGTAGCAGTGTAAAGTCCAATATGTTACCAGTCCTCCACACTTCTATGTAGCAGTGTAAAGTCCAATATGTTACCAGTCCTCCACACTACTATGTAGCAGTGTCAAGTCCAATATGCTACCAGTCCTCCACACTACTATGTAGCAGTGTAAAGTCCAATATGCTGCCAGTCCTCCACACTACTATGTAGCAGTGTCTCTGTGATGGTCTCTGTGGTGGTCTCTGTGGTAGTCTTAGTGATGGTCTCAGTGGTGGTCTCTGTGATGGTCTCTGTGATGGTCTCGGTGGTGGTCTCTGTGATGGTCTCTGATGGTCTTAGTGATGGTCTCTGTGATGGTCTCTGTGGTGGTCTCTGTGATGTTCTCGGTGGTGGTCTCTGTGGTAGTCTTAGTGATGGTCTCAGTGGTGGTCTCTGTGGTGGTCTCTGTGATGGTCTCGGTGGTGGTCTCTGTGATGGCCTCTGATGGTCTTAGTGATGGTCTCTGCTCTGTGATGGTCTCAGTGATGGTCTCAGTGATCAAACCAAGTACCATCAATAGACTGTTGATGAGGTCATGTTGGATATTGAACGTCTATGTCTCCAGACCATGTCATTATTTTATGTATTTATTTACCCTTTATTTAACGAGGCAAGTCAGTTAAGAACACATTCTTATTTACAATGACGGCCTACCAACAGGCCTCCTGCAGGGACGGGGCCTGGGATGAAAAATTTATTAAATACAAATATAGGACAAAACTCACATCAGGACAAGAGAGACAACAATCCATCAGATTCTAACAGAGACATTTCACTGGGTATTCAACTTTCATGAAATGGCTTGATTTGAAATCCTGAACATTTAGCACAGAGCACCAATATTGCTACAGTAAGTCGATTTGTGTTCATTTGAATGACTTTAGTTGATAATTGTCAGACTGCATGGGCATTGCTGTGTGGACCAGACAGACAGAGAAGTGGCTCAGAGTAGAGACCATCTAAGTCCCTATACACACTCCATTAGTGTAGAGGACTAATGTGCTTATATGAGTGCCTCTGGAAAAGATGGAGCCGTTGGTCTGATTCCAGGAACAACCACACTGAGTCATTCCACAGCTCTGAGAGTCAACCATGTTTAGAGGACCACTCCCTCTGCTAATAGAAACCAGTATTTGTCAGATAATTCGTTTGGAAATGACGGACGATCTTGAATAAAACAAAAGGGATTTATCATCTACATTTTGTTTTATCACATTTTTTTTAAAGTGGTTTTGAGTTTCTCAACCTCAACATGTAATTTACAGTGGTTCTATAGAGATCAACCTAAAGTTGCTGAATGTGTAGTGGGTTCATGTAATTTACAGTGGTTCTATAGAGATCAACCTAAAGTTGCTGAATGTGTAGTGGGTTCATGTAATTTACAGTGGTTCTATAGAGATCAACCTAAAGTTGCTGAATGTGTAGTGGGTTCATGTAATTTACAGTGGTTCTATAGAGATCAACCTAAAGTTGCTGAATGTGTAGTGGGTTCATGTAATTTACAGTGGTTCTATAGAGATCAACCTCAACATGTAATTTCTTAAAGGCAGTCAGAAAGTCAAAGGGATGAAAAATATTTGTTTGATCTTTGATAGCATTGAATTATCTTATCATCGATAATTACTGCATTATCTTTCCATCCATAATTACTCTATTACCTTATCATTGCTCCTTACTGCATTATCTTTCCATCCACACTTTCTCTATTATCTTAGCATTGATCCTTACTGCATTAGCGTATCATCCATAATTACTCCATTATCTTAGCATTGATAATTACAGCATTATTGTCACACCCTGATCTGTTTCACCTGTCTTTGTGCTTGTCTCCACCCTCCTCCAGGTGTCACCCATCACCCCCATTATCCCCTGTGTATCCCCACTCAAACTCTCTCCATTCCTATGGATGTTAGAGTGCTGGACGGGCGCTCCATAGGCTGGATCACCCACCCGACCACCCCCATCAACCTATGAGTGTTGGGGAACCACAGCAAGACGATCCAGTTCCTGCTAATTGAGTCTCCGCAGGATCCCGTGGTATTGGGATTCACTTGGCTCCAGCAACACAATTCCCCTATTGACTGGGCTACTGGAGCCCGTCCTGCCACACTCATTGCCTGAAGTCAGCTCTGCCTGCCCCTGGGCGTCTTCCTGGGGGCTTGGAAATGACCCCGGATCTCTCCTCCAGCCTCACTGAGTACCAGGACCTCCGGTAGGGGTTCAGTAAGGCTCGGGCCACTTCGCTTCCACTGCACCGACCGGTATCCAAGATGGTCAAGCCAGATATGGCATGCCGCTATAGCCCCGCAGCTACACCCTCTGAAGCCGAGACACTTCCCCCCTGTTCCAAGATTATTAGCCCCTCTGTTGCCCCGTACCCTCCGTATACTTCCTACCTTTCCTGTGTTTAGAATTAAAGCCATGTCTTCGGAGGAGAGGTGCTGGGTCACCTGGACCTAGGCCTCATCTCTGAGTTCCAACTCCAACATCCCGCTCAACCAGGTAGGCGCCCAGGTGGAACGCCCTGATCTGTTTCACCTGTCTTTGTGATTGTCTCCACCCCCTCCAGGTTTCGCCCATCTTCCCCATTATCCCCTTGTGTATTTATAGCAGTTTTTTCTGTCTGTCTGTTTGTCTTGTTTGTTCAAGTCAACCAGCTTTTTGTCTCAGCTCCTGTTTTTCACCAGTCTCTCTTTTTCGCGTCCTCCTGGTTTTGTCTTTTGTCTGTCCTGACTCTGAGCCTGCCTGCCGTCCTGTGCCTTTGCCCCTACTCTGGATTAGAGATCGACCGATTAATCGGCATGGCTGATTAATTAGGGCTGATTTCAAGTTTTCATAACAATCGTTAATCTGCATTTTTGGATGCCGATTATGGCCGATTACATTGCAATCCACGAGGAAACTGAGTGGCAGGCTGACTGCCTGTTACGCAAGTGCAGCAAGGAGCCACGGTAGGTTGATAGCTAGCATTAAACTTATCTTATTAAAAACAATCAATCTTATCATAATCACTAGTTAACTACAAATGGTTGATGATATTACTAGTTTATCTAGCTTGTCCTGCGTTGCATATAAACAATGCGGTGCCTGTTAATTTATCATCGAATCACAGCCTACTTCGTCAAACAGAGGATGATTTAACAAAAGCGCAATCGTTGCGCGAATGTACCTAACCATTAACATCAATGACTTTCTTAAAATCAATACACAGAATTATACATTTTTAAACCTGCATATTTAGTTCAAAGAAATCCAGGTTAGCAAGCAATATTAACTAGGGAAATTGTATCACTTCTTTTGCGTTCATTGCACGCAGAGTCAGGGTATATGCAACAGTTTGGGCCGCCTGGCTCTTTGTGAACTAATTTGTCCGAATTTTACATAATTATGACATAATATTGAAGGTTGTACAATGTAACAGTAATATTTAGACTGATGGATAAAATACGGAATGGTTCTGTATTTCACTGAAAGAATAAACGTTTTGTTTTCAAAAGGATAGTTTCTGGATTTGACCATATTAATGACCAAAGGCTCCTATTTCTGTGTTTATTATGTTATAAATAAGTCTATGATTTGATATTTGATAGAGCAGTCTGACTGAGCGGTGGTAGAGAGCAGCAGGCTTGTAAGCATTCATTCAATGCTTGAATCACAGGGCTGTTTATGACTTCAAGCCTATCAACTCCAGAGATTAGGCTGGCAATACTAAAGTGCCCATTAGAACATCCAATAGTCAAAGGTTTATTAAATACAAATGGTAGAGAGAGAAATAGTCCTTTAATAACTACAACCTAAAACTTCTTAACTGGGAATATTGAACCACCAGCTTTCATATGTTCTCATGTTCTGAGCAAGGAACTGAAACGTTAGCTTTCTTACATAGCACATATTGCACTTTTACTTTCTTCTCCAACACTGTTTTTGCATTATTTAAACCAAATGGAACATGTTTCATTATTTACTTGAGACTAAATAGATTTCATTGATGTATTATATTAAGTTCAAATAAAAGTGTTCATTGTTCATTCAGTATTGTTGTCATTGTTATTATTACACATTTTTTCCGGTCGATTAATAGGTATCGTCTTATTTTGGTCCTCCAATAATCAGTATCGGCGTTGAAAAATCATAATTGGTCGACCTCTACTACGGATTACCGACCTCTGCCCTGACCCTGGGCCTCTACTACGGATTACCGACCTCTGTCTGCCCTGACCCTGGGCCTCTACTACGGATTACCGACCTCTGTCTGCCCTGACCCTGGGCCTCTACTACGGATTACCGACCTCTGCCCTGACCCTGGGCCTCTACTACGGATTACCGACCTTTGTCTGCCCTGACCCTGGGCCTCTACTACGGATTACCAACCTCTGTCTGCCCTGACCCTGGGCCTCTACTACGGATTACCGACCTCTGCCCTGACCCTGGGCCTCTACTACGGATTACCGACCTCTGTCTGCCCTGACCCTGGGCCTCTACTACGGATTACCGACCTCTGTCTGCCCTGACCCTGCCGTCCTGTACCTTGGCCTCTACTACGGATTACCGACCTCTGTCTGCCCTGACCCTGGGCCTGCCGCCCTGTACCTTGGCCTCTACTACGGATTACTTTTGTTGTGGAATTGTTAGATATTAGGTTTTGTTGTGGAATTGTTAGATATTAGGTTTTGTTGTGGAATTGTTAGATATGACCTGTTTGATCTAAGCATAAGCATTTCACTACACTCACAATAACATCTGCTAACCATGTAAATCAAATCAAATTTATTTATATAGCCCTTCGTACATCAGCTGATATCTCAAAGTGCTGTACAGAAACCCAGCCTAAAACCCCAAACAGCAAGCAATGCAGGTGTAGAAGCACGGTGGCTAGGAAAAACTCTCTAGAAAGGCCAATACCTAGGAAGAAACCTAGAGAGGAACCAGGCTATGTGGGGTGGCCAGTCCTCTTCTGGCTGTGCCGGGTGGAGATTATAACAGAACATGGCCAAGATGTTCAAATGTTCATAAATGACCAGCATGGTCGAATAATAATAAGGCAGAACAGTTGAAACTGGAGCAGCAGCACAGTCAGGTGGAAGTTGAAACTGGAGCAGCAGCATGGCCAGGTGGACTGGGGACAGCAAGGAGTCATCATGTCAGGTAGTCCTGGGGCATGGTCCTAGGGCTCAGGTCCTCCGAGAGAGAGAAAGAAAGAGAGAAGGAGAGAATTAGAGAACGCACACTTAGATTCACACAGGACACCGAATAGGACAGGAGAAGTACTCCAGATATAACAAACTGACCCCAGCCCCCCGACACATAAACTACTGCAGCATAAATACTGGAGGCTGAGACAGGAGGGGTCAGGAGACACTGTGGCCCCATCCGAGGACACTCCCGGACAGGGCCAAACAGGAAGGATATAACCCCACCCACGTATATGTGACCAATAACATCTGCTAACCATGTATATGTGACCAATAACATCTACTAACCATGTATATGTGACCATTAACATTTGATTTGATTGTGTCTGCTGCCTTAAGATTTACAATGGGCGTGAGGTGTTATAAAACCCCCACCTGTCTATCTCCCCACCTCTGGTGGGTGTGAGAGATATCTCTGTCGGACTGTGGTCCACGGTAACCTGACTCGACCTGACTCGACCGGGCCAGTCATGACAATAAAATAACATGAACCCTAACCCCACAACATGACCCCTCCCCGCCCAACAAACTGCTATGACAACAGGACAGCCATGAGGTCAGTCAGCACATGTATCAACAATTATTTGATGACTTTTTCATCATAAACATAAGATTTTATACTCATCTAATTGGTTGCAGTCGTACACCATGAAGTCAACACGTTACGTATCAGCAATCAGAAGATAACTTCTCAATTAAACTCTCATAAACATAGATTAATGCTCATTCAGACATTCAGAGCTCAATGTGGTATGTTTGAGACACTGCCCTCAACCAGGACGGTATCAACTGTTTCGTGTAGTTGTATCGAAGCTTACAATGGGTTAGGAAATGTCTTACAACTTGCACATCGGTTCTGGCCCGATAATACGTTTTATGGAAAAGTGGTTGAAAGTAGGTGTTTCCATAATGACAATCTAAATAGCCTACCTACAACTGGTCAAATGTTGTCACGATGTGCACTCGTGCTGCCTTGTCTCCTCTCACTCACACTCAGTGTTGCCAATTTAGCGACTTTTAGGACAGCCAATAGCTACTTTCCTTACTGAGGAGTTGGCAACACTGCTCACACTCTGCTGCCTCCTACAGCGCTCAGTCTCAACACACACCTCTCTCTCAGCAACAGCCTCCTGAAATAATCGTGTGAGTTGTTCTTATTTCTATTAGCGGCGTTGCTGCCTTTATAAATCCTCCACGTTGGACCCAAATGATTGACAGCTAAACAAGGCATGAAAACAGATGACGTAGATAGATTTTTAGCCTTGTCACGGGGCGTTTTCGAATTGAAAGCATCCTGCATTCCTCCCTTGAAGAAGCTTAATGATTGATCTGCTGTAGGTGTAAGCACACAACTTTCACCTATCCATCAACCAACAGGTGCATCCCATATCGGAAATGGTATCATTATAAATGAATTGATACATATATTGATTTGCTATCCTCTCCCTGACTTTGTAGATGTGTAGCCCTAAATGTTTAATAGACTTTTGAATAGATATCAATGTGCCATTATGTGACTGATACGTACCTGCCGGTTCGTCTTTTCACTGATATTCTCGCTTTAAATCATCCAGAATAAACCTCTTTACCTGCATTGTCGACTACAACCTATGGAGGGCGCTATATGCAGCACCTAGCAACAAATTTAGCTACTTTTTTTTTTTTAAAGAAGGAAACTTTTAGCAACTTTTGAAAAGTGACTCAAACGCTAAAATGACACAAAAAACAAACATTTTCTGTCACAACACATGTACCTGGCTGCAAAAGTGTATTGTGAGTGACATCTGCAGCAATTTCAGTAAATTGCACATCATTGTTGGCTGACTGCAGCAGCAGTAGTACGGTTTCGACGAGGCAAACTCAATGAATATAATCTTGATCTTGAACAGAATTTACAACATCAATCAACATGTCTTCAATCAAAAGTGTACAGAACAGAGTAGGAGTCTGTCTGTACCTGAACAAATGTCAAATCATGTTTTTCTTGCCAGTCAATTTGAGTAACGTTATTGTTTATTCTACGTAATGACGCAGTTTTACGTTATCACGCAATGACATCACAACGTCATCTAGCAACTTTTAGTAACAAATCAACCTGCGTCTAATATATATATATATATATATATATATACAGTGTGCTTTGGACTTGCCTCGCCTAGTCACAAATTTAATTTAAGCCCACCATTTGTGTCACTTATGGGGAAATGTGTGATTAATGATGACTTCAGAAATTAGAGAGGCTTCGCCACCAATTGCTGCTGGTGTATGGATAGCTGTCATATCAAGTTTCATCAATGGATCGACGTTTGTGCTTCAAAAAAAGGGAATATTACGATCACGTAAAAGAGGTAGAGAGCTGGGGGGAAAGAATCCCATGTATTATCATGTTTGTAGGGTCATTTGTTGGCTACAATGTTGTAATATCCTCAGACACAGTAACATTACTACTGTACAGTAAATGCACCATCTCTTAACTTCATTCGGTTCCTCTTTGACTTTTCGTGATTTTTCTGCAAAAAAAAATGAATGCTGCTTTCGTGGCATAACTAGAATTGGACATGGAAATCAGTGGGTGACTACTGTACTGTTAATAACACAAACACTGCATGTAATGTCATTATTTTTTAGGTGGGTCCTATCTAAAAGATGGCGTATGGTGGAGCGGTACTCTCTCCAGTAAGTAGCCGAGTTAACAGCGCCACCTGTCATTTATTAACTGTATTACATCCTCATGGATATTTCTGTCACACACAGGATTCTCCTAATAATAAAGACATTTTACTACTACATTAACTATCACTACTCACCGATTGCGTTTATGTGATTGATCATATTTCATGAATTCAATTGACCTCTGAACTCCTCTGAACAAGTGATTGTGGGACAGATTGGGAACTTTCTGGCCTATAACGAAGCCCCTGCTGTGGTGGTCACACCTTTAGGAGCCCTGGGGGTGCTGTTTGGGTGAGTTATTGATTGGCATGTTATCATTCAGTGTGTGACTACTATTGTATTTTGTTTTCTGGTGGGAGTGTTTACAGTGATGTGATGTTTGCTACAGTACAAGGGTGTTTACAGTAATGTGATGTTTGCTACAGTACAAGGGTGTTTACAGTCATGTGATGTTTGCTACAGTACAAGGGTGTTTACAGTCATGTGATGTTTGCTACAGTACAAGGGTGTTTACAGTAATGTGATGTTTGCTACAGTACAAGGGTGTTTACAGTAATGTGATGTTTGCTACAGTACAGGGGTGTTTACAGTGATGTTTGCTACAGTACAGGAGTGTTTACAGTGATGTGATGTTTGCTACAGTACAGGAGTGTTTACATTGATGTGATGTTTGCTACAGTACAGGAGTGTTTACAGTGATGTGATGTTTGCTACAGTACAGGGGTGTTTACAGTGATGTGATGTTTGCTACAGTACAGGAGTGTTTACAGTGATGTTTGCTACAGTACAGGAGTGTTTACAGTGATGTGATGTTTGCTACAGTACAGGAGTGTTTACAGTAATGTGATGTTTGCTACAGTACAGGAGTTTTTACAGTGATGTGATGTTTGCTACAGTACAGGAGTGTTTACAGTGATGTGATGTTTGCTACAGTACAGGAGTGTTTACAGTGATGTGATGTTTGCTACAGTACAGGAGTGTTTGCAGTAATGTGATGTTTGCTACAGTACAGGAGTGTTTACAGTAATGTGATGTTTGCTACAGTACAGGGGTGTTTACAGTGATGTTTGCTACAGTACAGGGGTGTTTACAGTGATGTGATGTTTGCTACAGTACAAGGGTGTTTACAGTGATGTTTGCTACAGTACAAGGGTGTTTACAGTGATGTTTGCTACAGTACAGGAGTGTTTACAGTGATGTTTGCTACAGTACAGGGGTGTTTACAGTGATGTTTGCTACAGTACAGGAGTGTTTACAGTGATGTGATGTTTGCTACAGTACAGGAGTGTTTACAGTAATGTGATGTTTGTTACAGTACAGGAGTGCTTACAGTGATGTGATGTTTGCTACAGTACAGGGGTGTTTACAGTGATGTGATGTTTGCTACAGTACAAGGGTGTTTACAGTAATGTGATGTTTGCTAGAGTACAAGGGTGTTTACAGTGATGTTTGCTACAGTACAGGGGTGTTTACAGTGATGTTTGCTACAGTACAGGAGTGTTTACAGTGATGTGATGTTTGCTACAGTACAGGAGTGTTTACAGTGATGTGATGTTTGCTACAGTACAGGGGTGTTTACAGTGATGTTTGCTACAGTACAGGGGTGTTTACAGTGATGTTTGCTACAGTACAGGATGTGTTTACAGTGATGTGATGTTTGCTACAGTACAGGGGTGTTTACAGTAATGTGATCTTTGCTACAGTACAGGAGTGTTTACAGTGATGTGATCTTTGCTACAGTACAGGGGTGTTTACAGTGATGTTTGCTACAGTACAGGGGTGTTTACAGTGATGTGATCTTTGCCTAGCTAGCTAACTGCATGCCTCCCTGTTTTGATCACTGAAATGTTTGCTTTGTGATCCAGGGCTGTTCTGGCCTCCTATATCCTCCAGGAACAGCTGAATGTCCTGGGGAAGCTTGGCTGTGTGTTGTGTTGCTGTGGTTCTGTCGTGCTCATCATTCACTCCCCTAAATCAGAGAGTGTCACCTCTAGTCTGGAGCTGGAAGAGAGGCTTGCTGATCCAGGTGGGTGGGACCTGGACATGGTTATTACATCCCAAATGCACCCTATTCTCTATATAGTGCACTACTTTAGACCAGAGCCCTATTCCCTATATAGTGCACTACTTTAGACCAGAGCCCTATTCCCTATATAGTGCACTACTTTAGACCAGAGCCCTATTCCCTATATAGTGCACTACATTAGACCAGAGCCCTATTCCCTATATAGTGCACTACTTTAGACCAGAGCCCTATTCCCTATATAGTGCACTACTTTAGACCAGAGCCCTATTCCCTATATAGTGCACTACATTAGACTAGAGCCCTATTCCCTATATAGTGCACTACATTAGACTAGAGCCCTATTCCCTATATAGTGCACTACATTAGACTAGAGCCCTATTCCCTATATAGTGTACTATTTTAGACCAGAGCCCTATTCCCTATATAGTGCACTACATTAGACTAGAGCCCTATTCCCTATATAGTGCACTACATTAGACTAGAGCCCTATTCCCTATATAGTGCACTACATTAGACTAGAGCCCTATTCCCTATATAGTGCACTACATTAGACCAGAGCCCTATTCCCTATATAGTGCACTACATTAGACTAGAGCCCTATTCCCTATATAGTGCACTACATTAGACTAGAGCCCTATTCCCTATATAGTGCACTACTTTAGACCAGAGCCCTATTCCCTATATAGTGCACTACTTTAGACCAGAGCCCTATTCCCTATATAGTGCACTACATTAGACTAGAGCCCTATTCCCTATATAGTGCACTACATTAGACTAGAGCCCTATTCCCTATATATACGGTGCAAAGTCCATTGCTGTGAACTCCATTGACGTTGTTCAGAGTGCTCTGTACACGGACATGTTAGTTTGACCCAGCCCAGAACTGCTCAAAGTCCTCTAAATAAGAACTTTACATCTAAGTTCAATGGAGAGTAATTCTGAGGTGGTTGAATGTTTTCTCTCCATGCAGTGTTCGTGGCCTATTCCTTGTTGGTGGTCCTACTTCTGGTTGTGCTGATGGTGTGGGTGGCCCCAGCTCACGGCACGTCCAACATCATGGTGTACGTGTCCATCTGCTCCCTCCTGGGGAGTTTCACAGTCACCAGCTGTAAGGGGCTGGGCCTGGCTGCTCAGGATGCCTTCAGCGGGGGGCCTTCCAGCAGCCGAGCCCTAGGTCTCTTCCTGGGTCTACTGGGAACCCTGTCCGTCAGCATCCTCATCCAGTTCACCTTCATCAACAAGGCTCTGGAGCACTACAGCTCCAACATGTTTGAAGCCATTTACTATGTGACCTTCACATCTACAGTCCTCACAGCTTCAGCCATCTTGTTCAGAGAGTGGACCACAGTGGGTTTAGTAGACTGCCTGGGCATGCTGTGTGGGCTAACCACTGTGGCTGTTGGGGTCCTGCTGCTCCGTATCTCCTCAGAGGCCTCACTCACCTGGAAACCAGCTGCTAGAGGACCAGATAAAATGGATTAATCAGAGGCTTGTCAGTCTCAGGGAGATTAATGCAGTGTTTATTGGTTCATTTGGGGCCATCTTTTTTAAAATCTTGAATAACATATATATTGTGAATTGCATTTGTATCTAATAAAATACTTGAATATAAGTTGAAGAATCTTACTGTGGATTTTGCGAACAACATATCTGTTGTGCAATATTTGTTGCTCGCCATTCTCAAGGGCTCAATGATAGTCATGTCCTGTTGTGTTCAAACACACTAAGCAGCATTGTTGCTGTATAATGTGCTAGATGTTTGCTATTCTAACACTGTCAATCCACGTGGACTGGCTGTAACCAAAGAACCTAACTCGGGTGTCCGATTGAAAAGTCTAATTTCATTACAACTTACAACGTGGTCAACTTTGTCAGTATGGGGTCGTCTTTTAAAATTAAATGAAATTAACTCAATGATTTTGTATTTTTCTAAAATAAAAGACAAAAAAAAAAAGTCTTCTTATCTTGTGACGTGTTTGCAAGGCAGTTAACCTCCAACAACTATGCCGATGACGTGGCTGTCGATTAGGCAGCCCCCTGCATCTCTTATTCAGAGAGTTGGTTAAATGCACTCTGCAACTGACTACGAATCCCCTTCACGGGGGAGAGTAGTTCAACCACCATTTCACTACAGCAGGCCTTCTAAATGTGGACCTGATGATGTGTTCTAACACACATAACAGGTTATTATGACAGCTACCCACACGTCCTCTGTGAGAAACTACCAAAATAACATTTCATTCTTTTAGAGTCTTCTTCAGTCAGTTTGGACTCCCTTCATGTCCAATGACCATTCAGTCCATTTGTAAACCTTAGAACTATGCCTATTCACATAAGCATTGTGGGTCATTTAATTATTTAGAGAGTAATTCTAGACAGTCACAACAGTGTGGTGGGGAACTGGGACTCTTTTTTTGTAACGTTGGATCGAAGGACTCACAAAGGCTGGAGAGAAAAGTGACAACATTTTGGTTGCATCTCGGCAGGTAATGTTAGATATTATTCTCACTAATTCAATAACTGTAGGTATTATATTTGGTTTTGTGTTACTGCTTGGAAAATACATTGCAGCTCTGAAGAAGCACTGTTTGTTGAATATCAGAGCAACTATATGTTTTACATAAAAATACAGTATGATATGATGGTATGATATGATAGTATGATACAGTATGATATCATAGTAGGATACGATACAGTATGATACAGTATGATATGATAGTATGATACAGTATGATATCATAGTAGGATACGATACAGTATGATATGATACAGTATGATATGATAGTATGATACAGTATGATATGATAGTAGGATACGATACAGTATGATATGATACAGTATGACATGATAGTATGATACATTATGATATGATATAGTATGATATGATGGTATGATATTGCGACCTGTACGCTCTCGTTGGCTGGCCCTCGCTTCATACTCGTCGCCAAACCCAATGGCTCCATGTCATCTACAAGACCCTGCTAGGTAAAGTCCCCCCTTAGCTCGCTGGCCACCATAGCATCTCCCACCTGTAGCACACGCTCCAGCAGGTATATCTCTCTAGTCACCCCCAAAACCAATTATTTCTTTGGCCGCCTCTCCTTCCAGTTCTCTGCTGCCAATGACTGGAACGAACTACAAAAATCTCTGAAACTGGAAACACTTATCTCCCTCACTAGCTTTAAGCACCAACTGTCAGAGCAGCTCACAGGTTACTGCACCTGTACATAGCCCACCTATAACTTTGCCCAAACAACTACCTCTTTCCCAACTGTATTTAATTTTTATTTATTTATTTATTTTGCTTTGCACCCCATTATTTTTATTTCTACTTTGCACATTCTTCCATTGCAAAACTACCATTCCAGTGTTTTACTTGCTATATTGTATTTACTTTGCCACCATGGCCTTTTTTGCCTTTACCTCCCTTCTCACCTCATTTGCTCACATTGTATATAGACTTGTTTATACTGTATTATTGACTGTATGTTTGTTTTACTCCATGTGTAACTCTGTGTCGTTGTATCTGTCGAACTGCTTTGCTTTATCTTGGCCAGGACGCAATTGTAAATGAGAACTTGTTCTCAACTTGCCTACCTGGTTAAATAAAGGTAAAAAAATAAATAAAATAAAAAATATGATAGTATGATACAGTATGATATAATAGTATGATACGATGGTATGATATGATAGTATGATACAGTATGATATGATAGTATGATACGGTACAGTATGATACAGTATGATATGATACAGTATGATATGATAGTATGATACAGTATGATATGATACAGTATGATACGATACAGTATGATATGATGGTATGATACAGTATGATATGATATGATATAGTATGATATGATACAGTATGATATGATGGTATGATATGATATTATGATACAGTATGATATGATAGCATGATACAGTATGATATGATATAGTATGATATGATGGTATGATATGATACAGTATGATGTGATACAGTATGATGTGATACAGTATGATATGATATAGTATGATATGATGGTATGATATGATACAGTATGATGTGATAGTGTGATACAAGTATGATACGATACAGTATGATATGATACAGTATGATACAGTATGATATGATAAGAGTATGATTTGATACAGTATGATATGATAGTTTGATATGATACAGTATGATATGATACCGCATGATACAGTATGATATGATATAGTATAATATGATACAGTTTGATATGATACAGTACGATATGATACAGTATGATATGATATAGTATGATACGATACAGTACGATATGATGCAGTATGATATGATGCAGTATGATATGATATAGTATGATACGATACAGTACGATATGATACAGTATGGTATGATATGATACAGTATGATATGATATAGTATGATACGATACAGTACGATATGATACAGTATGATACAGTATGATATAGTACGATATGATAGAGTATGATATGATACAGTTTGATATGATACAGTATGATATGATGTAGTATAATATGATACAGTTTGATACGGTATGATAAGACTGACAAGAACATTTCACTAAACTGTATAGGCGTAGTTAAAAATGCGTTAAACCATTTCGAGGTGTAACAGTCCATTTAGAATGTGGCAATCAAATAGGGCACTTCATTAAAGTTTTCACTAAAATATTCATCTAGAGAATTTCTGGTAGAACGAGTCTAACTTCTCAGGACCTATTTGTACGCATGCGTGAAGAATCGGCCGTTCACCATGTGTGGGCGGACAGCGTCAACCTTGCCTTCAAATTAGGTCGTAACAAAATGAGAGAGCTACATAGCTATAACTTGCTATTTATCACATAGCTAGCTAACTACCACTGTTTTCCTGGAAAAACCAGGGATCTTTTTACCAGGTATTTCGCATGGAAACATACAGATGATATTCATGTTTACGATAGCATGCCAGCTTGCTAGTTAGTTATTTGGCCGCAGGTTTTCACATAGCTAGCTAGCTGGTACAATTACCAACCGAGTTAGGGCACATTAGCCCTTATGCTAACAAGCTAGCTAGTTTTGATCTGACTCTGAGATGGACAAAAGAAGGCTTGAGCTTAATCTCAAAATGATAGCTATGCTAGTTAGTAAACTGATAGCGATGCTAGGAAATTGAAGGTAGTCATTTAGTTAGCTAGTTGCCTAATTAGCTAACTGGCTAACGTTACGTTAGCAATAGCCATGCCAGTGAACGTTAGCTAGCTACAGTACCTAGTTATCATATGAACACATCACAAATCAGATCATGTTATTGTTGTCATCGTGCAGGTGTGAATGACAACCCGGTATTTCATGACGGCAACATTGCTTTGGCCTGAAGATTTATGGGTCTTGCAGCGCCACATTGAATCTTTGATTACTGCATTCTTAGTCACCTGCTGAGTTCTTGACTCAGGTTGCGGAAGTGGTAGACAGGGTTTGGTCTACCTAGAATACGGATTGTCAATGTGCCATTTCTATAATGGAGCCAACTATTTTGGATCAGGGTTGTTCACTCTGTGATGTAACTTGTCGAAATAGTAAGTTAGCCTAACTGGGAGGAATCAGATTCTACAATTGAATTACTAACAGTTGTAAACTTTAGGTATTTTACCTAGGCATATCGATTTCAATTTACATTTGTAATTTAGCAGACACTTTTATCCCGAGCAACTTAGTGCATTCGTCTTAAAGCTAGGTGAGGCCACATATCACAGTCATAGTAAGTACATTATTTCCTCGGTACATTGATGTATGAGTTGAATATTTGTTTTTCTCTTGTCGTTTTGCTGTCTTACTAAAGGTAGAGTGGTGACACAGGTTGGTGACAGGTGTTCGGCTGGTCAGCAACTCCTGTGTGTTGTGGTCAATGTAACAAACAGTACGAACAACACATCCAGCGTCACCATGGGCCAGGACAGAGGGAAGTATGATTTCTACATCGGCCTGGGACTAGCCATCAGCTCCAGCATCTTCATAGGAGGAAGCTTCATTCTCAAGAAGAAAGGACTACTCCGCCTGGCCAGGAAGGGACAGTGTAGGGCAGGTAAGGTCATGTTTATGTTCTGTCACCAACTGCTGCTCTAGATAAGAGTGTCTACTAAATTACTAATATGTAAAGTAGAGTACACAGTATCGTTTGGGTGAATTTGTACATTTGAGAAAGAGATCAAGAGAGCAGGTCATTTTGTTTATATGTACTGTACGCATAGATTGATGTCAGGTAGCCTAGCTGTTAAAGTATTTGGACAGTAACCGAAAGGTTGCTAGTTTGAATCCCTGAGCCAGGCGAAAACAATCTGCGCTTAACCCTCATTGCTCCAATGTCGCCGTTGATAATGGCTGGCCATGACCCCTCTGAGGGGTGGGATAATGGCTGGCCATGACCCCTCTGAGGGGTGGGATAATGGCTGGCCATGACCCCTCTGAGGGGTGGGATAATGGCTGGCCATGACCCCTCTGAGGGATGGGATAATGGCTGGCCATGACCCTTCTGAGGGGTGGGATAATGGCTGGCCATGACCCCTCTGAGGGGTGGGATAGTGGCTGGCCATGACCCTTCTGAGGGGTGGGATAATGGCTGGCCATGACCCTTCTGAGGGGTGGGATAATGGCTGGCCATGAGCCCTCACTGAGGGGTGGGATAATGGCTGGCCATGAGCCCTCACTGAGGGGTGGGATAATGGCTGGCCATGAGCCCTCACTGAGGGGTGGGATAATGGCTGGCCATGAGCCCACAGAGGGGTGGGATAATGGCTGGCCATGAGCCCTCACAGAGGGGTGGGATAATGGCTGGCCATGAGCCCACAGAGGGGTGGGATAATGGCTGGCCATGAGCCCTCACAGAGGGGTGGGATAATGGCTGGCCATGACCCCTCTGAGGGGTGGGATAATGGCTGGCCATGACCCCTCTGAGGGGTGGGATAATGGCTGGCCATGACCCTTCTGAGGGGTGGGATAATGGCTGGCCATGACCCCTCTGAGGGGTGGGATAATGGCTGGCCATGACCCTTCTGAGGGGTGTGATAATGGCTGGCCATGAGCCCTCACTGAGGGGTGGGATAATGGCTGGCCATGAGCCCTCACTGAGGGGTGGGATAATGGCTGGCCATGAGCCCTCACTGAGGGGTGGGATAATGGCTGGCCATGAGCCCTCACTGAGGGGTGGGATAATGGCTGGCCATGGGCCCTCACTGAGGGGTGGGATAATGGCTGGCCATGGGCCCTCACTGAGGGGTGGGATAATGGCTGGCCATGAGCCCTCACAGAAGGGTGGGATAATGGCTGGCCATGAGCCCTCACAGAGGGGTGGGATAATGGCTGGCCATGAGCCCTCACAGAGGGGTGGGATAATGGCTGGCCATGAGCCCTCACAGAGGGGTGGGATAATGGCTGGCCATGAGCCCTCACAGAGGGGTGGGATAATGGCTGGACATGTGCCCTCGCAGGTTGGTGGGATAATGGCTGGCCATGACCCCTCTGAGGGGTGGGATAATGGCTGGCATGACCCCTCTGAGGGGTGGGATAATGGCTGGCCATGAGCCCTCTGAGGGGTGGGATAATAGCTGGCCATGAGCACTCTGAGGGGTGGGATAATAGCTGGCCATGAGCACTCTGAGGGTGTCTCAGGGGGAGTTGGGATATGCAAAAAAAAACATTTCCAATTCACACATGAATATCTTAAGGATCTGCCAGGTGTGGCTGTGTAACTGGGTGTGAATGGAATTGTTGACAACTTGTCTCGCGAGTTCAGCTCAGAATGTGGTAGTAACTGACTGGTGCTAAGATGCAGAAGGGTGCGGCAGAGTTGAACACTTGATCAGTTTGTCACCCTTCTGCTTTTATTACACACAGCAATCATTAACTAGTAGACTCTGCTGCACCTTGTCTTATATACACACCCAATCATTAACTAGTAGACTCTGCTGCACCTTGTCTTATGTACACACAGCAATCATTAACTAGTAGACTCTGCTGCACCTTGTCTTATGTACACACAGCAATCATTAACTAGTAGACTCTCTGCTGCACCTTGTCTTATGTACACACAGCAATCATTAACTAGTAGACTCTCTGCTGCACCTTGTCTTATATACACACCCAATCATTAACTAGTAGACTCTCTGCTGCACCTTGTCTTATATACACACCCAATCATTAACTAGTAGACTCTCTGCTGCACCTTGTCTTATATACACACCCAATCATTATGGGCCCATAGGGGTAGTGCTCTACTGTTGACCAGGGCCCATAGGGGTAGTGTTGACCAGAGCCCATAGGTGTAGTGTTGACCAGGGCCCATAGGGGTAGTGTTGACCAGGGCCCATAGGGGTAGTGTTGACCAGGGCCCATAGGGGTAGTGTTGACCAGGGCCCATAGGGGTAGTGTTGACCAGGGCCCATAGGGGTAGTGTTGACCAGGGCCCATAGGGGTAGTGTTGACCAGGGCCCATAGGGGTAGTGTTGACCAGGGCCCATAGGGGTAGTGTTGACCAGGGCCCATAGGGGTAGTGTTGACCAGGGCCCATAGGGGTAGTGTTGACCAGGGCCCATAGGGGTAGTGTTGACCAGGGCCCATAGGGGTAGTGTTGACCAGGGCCCATAGGGGTAGTGTTGACCAGGGCCCATAGGGGTAGTGTTGACCAGGGCCCATAGGGGTAGTGTTGACCAGGGCCCATAGGGGTAGTGTTGACCAGGGCCCATAGGGGTAGTGTTGACCAGGGCCCATAGGGGTAGTGTTGACCAGGGCCCATAGGGGTAGTGTTGACCAGGGCCCATAGGGGGTAGTGTTGACCAGGGCCCATAGGGGTAGTGTTGACCAGGGCCCATAGGGGTAGTGTTGACCAGGGCCCATAGGGGTAGTGTTGACCAGGGCCCATAGGGGTAGTGTTGACCAGGGCCCATAGGGGTAGTGTTGACCAGGGCCCATAGGGGTAGTGTTGACCAGGGCCCATAGGGGGTACTGTTGACCAGGGCCCATAGGGGGTACTGTTGACCAGGGCCCATAGGGGTAGTGTACTGTCATTTGGGACACAGCCCTAGAACAAGCAGAAAGGACACATGCCATCTCGTGTCATATAGGGTCAAAGTGTACGGTTGTTAAACCTACAGTGTGTAACATCAGAACATGTACCACTGGTTGTTACCATAACGCCCTAGAATTACCTCAGTGATTATATGGTGTGACTGCGAGACATTTTATTGAACACACATTAGAATGTTTGAGTAACTAATTAAAGCTAGTGATCTGAAACGTTGCTAGCTACTGAACTTGTTTTCTTCTTTGTCTAGGACAAGGTGGACACGCATATCTTAAAGAATGTCTCTGGTGGGCTGGCTTATTATCAAGTAAGTGAGGACTATGGATAAAATGTACCTCTTAATATGTGATTCAGTTCACCTCAGTTTCTATATCCCCCCTCTCCCCTGTAACTATTCCCCAGGTCGTTCTGTTCTCAGTCAACTTACCTGGTAACATAAAAACATGTGGGCTTGTGTTCCTGTTCTGTGTGTTTTCACAGTGGCGGCTGGAGAAGGGGCGAACTTTGCAGCGTATGCCTTCGCTCCTGCTACTCTCGTCACCCCTCTGGGGGCCCTCAGTGTGCTGGTCAGGTAGGTCACCCCTCTGGGGGCCCTCAGTGTGCTGGTCAGGTAGGTCACCCCTCTGGGGGCCCTCAGTGTGCTGGTCAGGTAGGTCACCTCTCTGGGGGCCCTCAGTGTGCTGGTCAGGTAGGTCACCCCTCTGGGGGCCCACAGTGTGCTGGTCAGGTAGGTCACCCCTCTGGGGGCCCACAGTGTGCTGGTCAGGTAGGTCACCCCTCTGGGGTCATCTGTGCTGGTCAGGTAGGTCACCCCTCTGGGGGCCCTCAGTGTGCTGGTCAGGTAGGTCACCCCTCTGGGGGCCCTCTGTGCTGGTCAGGTAGGTCACCCCTCTGGGGGCCCACAGTGTGCTGGTCAGGTAGGTCACCCCTCTGGGGGCCCTCAGTGTGCTGGTCAGGTAGGTCACCTCTCTGGGGGCCCTCAGTGTGCTGGTCAGGTAGGTCACCCCTCTGGGGGCCCACAGTGTGCTGGTCAGGTAGGTCACCCCTCTGGGGGCCCACAGTGTGCTGGTCAGGTAGGTCACCCCTCTGGGGGCCATCTGTGCTGGTCAGGTAGGTCACTCCTCTGGGGGCCCACTGGTTCTACATGTTTGACCTTACAGTATATAATAGATGTTATAGTTTATGTTTTTGAAGTTGTACCAGGTGTGTGAATGACTGAACCGTGTGTGTGTTGTTGCCATGCTGTCCTGTAGAGGTGTGACAATGTTTGTCTTCTGTCTGTGATTGAGCTGTGTGTGTGTGAACTGTTAAACACTGAACAAAGATACAGTGGGGAGAACAAGTATTTGATACACTGCTGATTTCGCAGGTTTTCCTACTTACAAAGCATGTAGAGGTCTGTCATTTTTATCATAGGTACACTTGGAAGAGACTTGGAAGAGAGATGGAATCTAAAACAACAATCCAGAAAATCACATTGTATGATTTTTAAGTAATTAATTTGCATTTTATTGCATGACATAAGTATTTGATCACCTAGCAACCAGTAAGAATTCCGGCTCTCAGACCTGTTAGTTTTTCTTTAAGAAGCCCTCCTGTTCTCCACTCATTACCTGTATTAACTGCACCTGTTTGAACTCGTTACCTGTGTAAAAGACACCTGTCCACACACTCAATCAAACAGACTCCAACCTGTCCACAATGACCAAGACCAGAGAGGGTGGAAGGACATCAGGGATAAAATTGTAGACCTGCACAAGGCTGGGATGGGCTACAGGACAATAGGCAAGCAGCTTGGTGAGAAGGCAACAACTGTTGGCGCAATTATTAGAAAATGGAAGAAGTTCAAGATGACGGTCAATCACCCTCGGTCTGGGGCTCCATGCAAGATCTCACCTCGTGGGGCATCAATGATCATGAGGAAGGTGAGCGATCAGCCCAGAACTACACGGCAGGACCTGGTCAATGACCTGAAGAGAGCTGGGACCACAGTCTCAAAAAAAAACATTAGTAACACACTACGCCGTCATGGATTAAAATCCTGCAGCGCACGCAAGGTCCCCCTGCTCAAGCCAGCGCATGTCCAGGCCCGTCTGAAGTTTGCCAATGACCATCTGGATGATCCAGAGGAGGAATGGGAGAAGGTCATGTGGTCTGATGAGACAAAAATAGAGCTTTTTGGTCTAAACTCCACTCGCCGTGTTTGGAGGAAGAAGAAAGATGAGTACAACCCCAAGAACACCATCCCAACCGTGAAGCATGGAGGTGGAAACATCATTCTTTGGGGATGCTTTTCTGCAAAGGGGACAGGACGACTGCACCGTATTGAGGGGAGGATGGATGGGGCCATGTATCGCGAGATCTTGGCCAACAACCTCCTTCCCTCAGTAAGAGCATTGAAGATGGGTCGTGGCTGGGTCTTCCAGCATGACAACGACCCGAAACACACAGCCAGGGCAACTAAGGAGTGGCTCCGTAAGAAGCATCTCAAGGTCCTGGAGTGGCCTAGCCCGTCTCCAGACCTGAACCGAATAGAAAATCTTTGGAGGGAGCTGAATGTCCGTATTGCCAAGCGACAGCCCCGAAACCTGAAGGATCTGGAGAAGGTCTGTATGGAGGAGTGGGCCAAAATCCATGCTGCAGTGTGTGCAAACCTGGTAAAGAACTACAGGAAACACATGATCTCTGTAATTGCAAACAAAGGTTTCTGTACCAAATATTAAGTTCTGCTTTTCTGATGTATCAAATACTTATGTCATGCAATAAAATGCAAATTATTTACTTAAAAATCAGACAATGTGATTTTCTGGATTTTTGTTTTAGATTCCATCTCTCACAGTTGAAGTGTACCTATGTTAAAAAATTACAGACCTCTACATGCTTTGTAAGTAGGAAACCTGCAAAATCAGCAGTGTTATCAAATACTTGTTCTCCCCACTGTATGAACACAACATGCAACAATTTCAAACATTTGAGTAGTTCCACCAGAGCATCCCAAACATGCTCAATGGGTGACATGTCTGGTGAGGATGCAGGCCAAGGAAGAACTGGGACATTTTCAGCTTCCAGGAATTGTGTACAGATCCTTGCGACATGGGGCCGTGCATTATCATGCTGAAACATGAGGCGACGGAGGCGGGTGAATGTTACGACAATGGGCCTCAGGATCTCGGTGCATTCCAATTGCCATCGCTAAAATGCAATCGTTTGTTGTCCGTAGTTTATGCCTGTCCATACCATTCCACCATGGGGCACTTTGTTCACAACGTTGATATCAGCAAACCGCTCGCCCACACGGTCTGTTATCTGCCCAGTACAGCTGAAACCGCGATTCATTGTGAAGAGCACACTTCTCCAAAGTGCCAGTGGCCATCAAAGGTGAACATTTGTCCACTGAAGTCGGTCACGACGCTGAACTGCAGTCAGGTCAAGACCCTGGTGAGGATGACGAGCATGCAGATGAGCTTCCCTGGGACGGTTTCTGACAGTTTATGCAGAAATTAGTCTGCGGTTGTGAGGCCGGTTGGAGATGCTGCCAAATTCTCTAAAACGGCGTTGGCGGTTGCTTATGGTATAGAAATTAACATAAAATTATTTGGCAACAGCTCTGGTGGACATTCCTGCAGTCAGCATGCCAATTGTACGCTCCCTCAAAACTTGAGACATCTGTGGCACTGTGTTGTGACAAAACGGCACATTTAAGAGTGGCCTTTTATTGCCCCCAGCACAAGGTGCAACTATGTAATGATCATGCTGTTTAATCAGCTTCTTGAAATGCCACACCTGTCAAGTGGATGGATTATCTTGGCAAAGGAGGAATGCTCACTAACAGAGAGAGAAACTAATTTGTGCACAACATTTTAGAGAAATAAGCTTTTTGTGCATATGGAACATTTCTGAGATCTTTTATTTCAGCTCATGAAACACGGGACCAACTGTTGCGTTTTATTTTTGTTCAGTGTATGTTAGTTCAGTGTGGGGCTGTGGGTTTGATGTATGCTTTATCTCATTGCTGTGTGCTACTGTATTTTAGGTTAACTGTGTGGTACTGTATTTTAGGTTATAACCCATGTTCCCTGAGACTGCAATATAAATACTGTAGCATCCCACAGAGTGAAGAACAAGATTCAATGTTTTCCTTTACTGTGGGAACATGGATTAAATCAACGCAATATTAGCCACTTTTAATGCAACATACCGAAACCAAACGAACTATGCAAGAGATTTTGTTATAGGCAGAACTCATCGGAGTAGGATTCTACAGCATTGACACGCCTGACTCAGCCAGTATAACCAATCAGATCTGCAAATAGACCATATATGGCTCTGTGCCATTCATTGTGAACTGGACTGTGTGTACAGCATGAGTGGTCATGAGTACTTGTGCTTGTTTTGAGATCAAAGTGAGAGCTACATGTAGCCATGTGTGCTCGTTTGTTCTTATCCGTTGCTAGTGAGTTATTAGCAGTGTTGTGTTTGGAGACGGGCTTGAATAAGCGAAGTAGCATGATTTGTCTGATTCTCTGTAATGGTATGAAACAATGATGTTGTTTATTGCATCAAACAACATTTTCATTCACTTCCTTGTCTGAAGGACAAGTGGATAAACAGGTTCATGTAAAGCCCTGCATGTTTTTTTCAAAAGTCTCATGGAATGTTGCCCTACATTTAACACCACACATTGGCTGCTACTGAAGGCTGAATGATAAAAATATTATGGGATGCATTTTCTCCATTGTTTCTGATGGTAGGCCCTACATTATGATCAAACAGCCACAGTAGCCTACTTGACCGCTGTTAAAACTAACTTAAAGCGGGTGCAGCCTCAGTATTCACAGTAAACGCTCGCTGGAAGTTGCTTTCAACTTTGCGCTCAGCAGACCTAAAATTTGCTCAGTGCCTGTTAATATTGAGGGAACATTGGTTATGTTGCGGTTCTGTATTTTAGGTTAACTGAGTTACTGTAATATAACTGTGTGTTTTCTATGTTTTGCGGCAGTGCGGTGCTGTCCTCGTACTTCCTGTCCGAGCGTCTGAACCTGCACGGGAAGCTGGGCTGTCTGCTCAGTATCTTGGGCTCTACTACCATGGTGATCCACGCCCCTCAGGAGGAAGAGATCAACAGTCTGGACCACATGGCTCGGAAACTGGTGGACCCAGGTCGGTACCGGACAGACCCTCCCCTCAACTACAAGAGTTACTCTGAAAAGCTGCTTCCTCAAGTCCTCCTTAAAGCTCTTTGGAGGAGGTGGTCTGAGACTTTATTCTCTCCTCTACTGCTCTTTGATGACTAACTTCAGACACTTCATTCTTCTGTTTAACTTCGTGTGAGCTAAGCCATCCTCTGTCTCCCTCAGGTTTCCTGGTGTTTGCCACCTTCGTCATCATCGTAGCGCTCATCTTCATCTTGGTGGTGGGCCCTCGGCACGGCCAGACCAACATCATGGTGTATATTACCATCTGCTCTGTGATAGGAGCTCTGTCGGTGTCGTGTGTGAAGGGGTTGGGCATCGCCATCAAAGAGGCCATAGCTGGGAGGTCCGTGGTGGGGAACCCTTTAGCCTGGGTGTTACTGCTTGGGCTGGTGGCCTGCGTCTCCACTCAGATAAACTACCTGAACAAGGCTCTGGATATCTTCAACACCTCCCTGGTCACACCCATCTACTACGTGTTCTTCACCACCTCAGTCCTCTCCTGCTCTGCCATCCTCTTCAAGGAGTGGGAGCACATGGCTACTGCTGATGTTATCGGGACTCTGAGTGGGTTCCTGACCATTATAGTTGGTATCTTTCTGCTCCATGCCTTCAAGGACCTTAGTGTGAGCCTGTCCACGCTGGCGGTGTCCATCAGGAAGGACGAGAGGCCCGGGCCGGCAGCTAACGGAGTGGCAACACACGGCAGCTACGAACTGCTGCGCAATGACTCCACAGACATGAACCTGGAGGAGAGGGAGGTGGGCCTGCCATTTGACAGCCTGTCCAGGAGGAATGGTACCATGACAGCCTCTTAGAGGACCTAGCAGCAGACCCCCCCCTCCTACTGAGCCTCTTAGGACCTAGCAGCAGACCCCCCCCCCCCCCTCCTACTGAGCCTCTTAGGACCTAGCAGCAGACGCCTCTTAGAGGACCTAGCTGCCAGGTCCTGCAGACCCCCCCCCATCCTACTGACAGCCTCTTAGAGGACCTAGCTGCCAGGTCCTGCAGACCCCCCCCCCCACTGACTGACTAGGATTACGTCCCAAATGGCACCCTTTCCCCTTTATAGTGCAATACTCTGGTCAAAACTAGTGCACTATAAAGGATAGGGTGCTGTTTGGGGACTTGCCTAGGACTACACTGGTGTGGATGGTTGTTTTTTACATTAAAACAACCAACTCTTGACTTAGATGGACCCACTGATTGTACTTGGATTAGATTTGCCTTCTGTTCTCTGACGACATGGAGACAGGGGTTCATCTCATCCTCAGAAGCAGGCAATATTCATACTATGTTATACATTCTGTATTTAAACCTGCACAGAGTTTCCTTCTACAAATCAACAGCTTTGATTTTGTAATATTCTTGATGGAGATCCCAGGTCAGATTTTTAATTTTGGCTCCAGTTCTGAGTTTGGCAGGTCAATAAGGATATGTGGCACCTTATTCCCTACATAGTGCACTACCCCTATGGATCTGGTCAGAAGTAGTGCACTCTAGAGGGAATAGGGGGTCATTTGGAACGTAAACTGATACGTGTTCTTAATTGTGATACCTGAAGAGTTAAATCACCAACTGTTTTTTTTTGTATCTTTTACATAAATGCATTCAAGAACCAGACGATATTTGTTACATATTTATTGAATGAAAATGATTAAAATAATTCCAACACAAAAAGGCAAAGTGAATAAATGCTTTATCATTAAGAAACTTGGTTACTTTACAGATTTATAGGTTTTTAGCACCAAATATACTCTACTCTGTCCAATTCCCCTTCATTGAGTACATGATATCCCACCACCCCCAAACCCCTTAAATAAATCATTCCCTGGTCTACAGTGTTCCAGATATATGAAACACAGTTTTGCGATTGATTACTTAAGGCACAAAAATCATCCTGACAAACAGGGAGCTAAGGAAAGTTGGGCCATTGCTGCTTTAAACAGTTCTGAAATATATATAGCTACAGATCAAACATGATTTAGACCTCGTTTATTTCTGTTGTTCATGATTTCAACTTGCTGAAAATGGTCCACAGTGTTCCTATCATCTAGTTTAAAAGGTGGAAGAATATTTGATAAGTGCCTCCAAAAAGGCACCCTATTCCCTAGGTAGTGCACTTATATAAAACGTTTGAGATGCATCCTTTGTGCTTAGTTAAACATAAGTGGATGGTGCTATTGGAAATGTATTGCTGATTCATGCTATTGGATGGTCAATCTCAGTTGCTGGCCAGGGATTGGTGGATAGGAGGCTGGAAACACCGGACATGCTCCACAGGCATATTTTCCCCGTCGCCTGACTTCAGGTACTTGTTCAGAATGGCGTAGATCTCATCGTTGAGAACCTGGAACTTGTGGATTCTGTCCACCATCTTTTTAAGAGGCTGAGGAAGGAGAGACATCATTCAGACTAATGATAATCTAAATCATTGTTTTGGCCGGGTCTAAAAGACCGTCTGGCAGAGATTACCCTAAACATGACACCCATGGTTGTATTCATTAAGAACCACTTTTGCTACTGTTTGTGCTAATGACAACTCAGATGTTTGGGGTCTGAAGGTTCCAGTGTTGCTGACCCCTGACCTTCCACTCACCACACTCTTGATGATCTCATCCTTTCCATCGTGTTTCTGCACCTTCAGCAGGTGATAGCTGAAGTCCAGGATGTCAAAGCGTCTCTGTTGACCCAGTAGGGAGATGATCATACACCCAGCCCAGTGGAGACCGTCTCCGAAACACTGCCTGGAAAATACAACAGGTTATATACCCAGCCCAGTGGAGACCGTCCCTGAAACACAGGTTATATACCCAGCCCAGTGGAGACAGTCCCCGACACACAGGTTGTATACCCAGCCCAGTGGAGACAGTCCCTGAAACACAGGTTATATACCCAGCCCAGTGGAGACTGTCCCTGAAACACAGGTTATATACCCAGCCCAGTGGAGACAGACCCTGAAACACTGGTTATATACCCAGCCCAGTGGAGACAGTCCCCGACACACAGGTTGTATACCCAGCCCAGTGGAGACAGTCCCTGAAACACAGGTTATATACCCAGCCCAGTGGAGACTGTCCCTGAAACACAGGTTATATACCCAGCCCAGTGGAGACAGACCCTGAAACACAGGTTATATACCCAGCCCAGTGGAGACTGTCCCTGAAACACAGGTTATATACCCAGCCCAGTGGAGACAGACCCTGAAACACTGGTTATATACCCAGCCCAGTGGAGACAGACCCTGAAACACTGGTTATATACCCAGCCCAGTGGAGACAGTCCCTGAAACACAGGTTATATACCCAGCCCAGTGGAGACTGTCCCTGAAACACAGGTTATATACCCAGCCCAGTGGAGACAGACCCTGAAACACTGGTTATATACCCAGCCCAGTGGAGACAGACCCTGAAACACTGGTTATATACCCAGCCCAGTGGAGACAGTCCCTGAAACACTGGTTATATACCCAGCCCAGTGGAGACCGTCCCTGAAACACCGTCGCAATCTCAGCTCTCTCTCAATTCAATTTCAATTTAAGGGGCTCTCTTTCTCTCCCACTACTCTCTCCTCTTCTATCCTATCATCTCTCCCTTCTGCTAAATCCTTCTCCTTTTGTCTCCTGATTCTGCCTCTTCGACCCTACTCCTCCCTTTCCACATCCTATGACTCACACGGTCCCCTCTCCTCCCGGCCGGGTCAGCCCCTCCCCTCCTGCTCCGAGTGACTCATTGTGAGCTAACAGAACAGGACGGGGGGCAGCTGAGTGAAAATCTAGGAAAACTAAACTTTCAGAGGACCTATCATCCTTCCAGTCCCGTATCTGGTGCTTAAGCCACTTTCTAATACTATACATTTGAACCTTCTGCCTCTAACCCTTTTCCTCCTCCTCCTGCTCCATCCTTAATCCTCCACCCCCCAACTCCCTCTCAGTGGACTACTGTCAACCACTTTATCAATCGCTCCTCACTCAGCCTATTGAGTCGACTGGTCTCAGCCTATTGAGTCCACTGGTCTCAGCCTGTTGAGTCCACTGGTCTCATTCACTCAGCCTATTGAGTCCACTGGTCTCATTCACTCTGCCTATTGAGTCCACTGGTCTCATTCACTCTGCCTATTGAGTCCACTGGTCTCATTCACTCAGCCTATAGAGTCCACTGGTCTCATTCATTCAGCATATTGAGTCCACTGGTCTCATTCACTCAGCCTATTGAGTCCACTGGTCTCATTCATTTAGCCTGTTGAGTCCACTGGTCTCATTCACTCAGCCTATTGAGTCCACTGGTCTCATTCACTCTGCCTATTGAGTCCACTGGTCTCATTCATTCAGCATATTGAGTCCACTGGTCTCATTCATTCAGCCTATTGAGTCCACTGGTCTCATTAATTTAGCCTGTTGAGTCCACTGGTCTCATTCACTCAGCATATTGAGTCCACTGGTCTCATTCACTCAACCTGTTGAGTCCACTGGTCTCATTCACACAGAACTACCCTACTCCTATGCCCTCTCTCTCCAGAACTACCCTACTCCTTGACTTCTTTCTCCCCAGAACTACCCTACTCCTATGCCCTCTTTCTCCCTCTCTCTCCAGAACTACCCTACTCCTATTCCCTCTCTCTCCAGAACTACCCTACTCCTATGCCCTCTTTCTCCCTCTCTCTCCAGAACTACCCTACTCCTATTCCCTCTCTCTCCAGAACTACCCTACTCCTATTCCCTCTCTCTCCAGAACTACCCTACTCCTATTCCCTCTCTCTCCAGAACTACCCTACTCCTATTCCCTCTCTCTCCAGAACTACCCTACTCCTATTCCCTCTCTCTCCAGAACTACCCTACTCCTATTCCCTCTCTCTCCCTCTTTCTCCAGAACTACCCTACTCCTATGCCCTCTCTCTCCAGAACTACCCTACTCCTTGACTTCTTTCTCCCCAGAACTACCCTACTCCTATGCCCTCTTTCTCCCTCTCTCTCCAGAACTACCCTACTCCTATGCCCTCTTTCTCCCTCTCTCTCCAGAACTACCCTACTCCTATGCCCTCTTTCTCCCTCTCTCTCCAGAACTACCCCACTCCTATGCCCTCTTTCTCCCTCTCGCTCCAGAACTACCCTACTCCTATGCCCTCTTTCTCACTCTCTCTCCAGAACTACCCTACTCCTATGCCCTCTTTCTCCAGAACCACCCTACTCCTATGCCCTCTTTCTCACTCTCTCTCCAGAACTACCCTACTCCTATGCCCTCTTTCTCCCCCTCTCTCCAGAACTACCCTACTCCTTTGCCCTCTTTCTCCCTCTCTCTCCAGAACTACCCTACTCCTTGACCTCTTTCTCCCTCTCACTCCAGAACTACCCTACTCCTATGCCCTCTCTCTCCAGAACTATCCTACTCCTTTGCCCTCTTTCTCCCTCTCTCTCCAGAACTACCCTACTCCTTGACCTCTTTCTCCCTCTCTCTCCAGAACTACCCTACTCCTTGACCTCTTTCTCCCTCTCACTCCAGAACTACCCTACTCCTTGACCTCTTTCTCCAGAACTACCCTACTCCTTTGCCCTCTTTCTCCCTCTCTCTCCAGAACTACCCTACTCCTTTGCCCTCTTTCTCCCTCTCTCTCCAGAACTACCCTCCTCCTTGACCTCTTTCTCCAGAACTACCCTACTCCTTTGCCCTCTTTCTCCCTCTCTCTCCAGAACTACCCTACTCCTATGCCCTCTTTCTCCCTCTCTCTCCAGAACTACCCTCCTCCTTGCCCTCTTTCTCCCTCTCTCTCCAGAACTACCCTACTCCTATGCCCTCTTTCTCCCTCTCTCTCCAGAACTACCCTACTCCTATGCCCTCTTTCTCCCTCTCTCTCCAGAACTACCCTACTCCTTGACCTCTTTCTCCCTCTTTCTCCAGAACTACCCTACTCCTAACGCCCTCTTTCTCCCTCTCACTCCAGATGACATCCTGCGACTAGTGAGGTCTGACGGCCCGACAACCTGCCCACCCGACCTCATCCCCTCCTCCCTTCTCCAGACCATCTCTGGAGACCTTCTCCCATTCCTCACTTCCCTCATTAACTCATCCCTGACCACTGGCCATTCAACATGGCCCGAGTTGCTCCCCCCCTTAAGAAACCAACACTTGACTCATCTGATGTCAAAAAACGACAGATCGGTATCCTTCTTTCTTTTCTATGCACAACACTTGAGCGTTCTGTCTCTGATCAACTCCCTCGCTATCTCTCTCAGAACAATCTTCTTGACACTAACCAATCAGGCTCCAAGACGAGTCACTCAACTGAGACTGCTCTGCTCTGTGTCACGGAGGCTCTCCACAAAGCTGACTCTCTCCTCTGTTCTCATTCTCCTAGATCTATCCACTGCCTTCCAACACCATGAACCATCAGATCCTCCTCTCCACCCTCTCAGGGCTGGGCGTCTCAGGATCTATCAGATCCTCCTCTCCACCCTCTCAGGGCTGGGTGTCTCAGGCTCTATCAGATCCTCCTCTCCAGCCTCTCAGGGCTGAGTGTCTCAGGCTCTATCAGATCCTCCTCTCCAGCCTCTCAGGGCTGAGTGTCTCAGGCTCTATCAGATCCTCCTCTCCACCCTCTCAGGGCTGGGTGTCTCAGGCTCTATCAGATCCTCCTCTCCAGCCTCTCAGGGCTGAGTGTCTCAGGCTCTATCAGATCCTCCTCTCCACCCTCTCAGGGCTGGGTGTCTCAGGCTCGATTTTGAATATACTAACTACTGTGACATGTGGTTGTCCCACCTAGCTATCTGAATATACTAACTACTGTGACATGTGGTTGTCTCATCTAGCTATCTGAATATACTAACTACTGTGACATGTGGTTGTCTCACCTAGCTATCTGAATATACTAACTACTGTGATATGTGGTTGTCCCACCTAGCTATCTGAATATACTAACTACTGTGATATGTGGTTGTCCCACCTAGCTATCTGAAGATGAATATACTAACTACTGTGATATGTGGTTGTCTCACCTAGCTATCTGAATATACTAACTACTGTGACATGTGGTTGTCTCACCTAGCTATCTGAATATACTAACTACTGTGACATGTGGTTGTCTCACCTAGCTATCTGAATATACTAACTACTGTGACGTGGTTGTCTCACCTAGCTATCTGAATATACTAACTACTGTGACATGTGGTTGTCTCACCTAGCTATCTGAATATATTAACTACTGTGATATGCGGTTGTCTCATCTAGATATATGAATATACTAACTACTGTGATATGCGGTTGTCTCACCTAGCTATCTGAAGATGAATATACAAACTACTGTGATATGTGGTTGTCTCATCTAGATATATGAATATACTAACTACTATCACCCCCCCCTCTATACAGAGCAGAGATCACCCCCCCTCTATACAGAGCAGAGATCACCCCCCCCCTCTATACAGAGCAGAGATCATCCCCCTCTATACAGAGCAGAGATCACCCCCCCCCTCTATACAGAGCAGAGATCATCCCCCTCTATACAGAGCAGAGATCACCCCCCCCCCCTCTATACAGAGCAGAGATCACACCTCTCTATACAGAGCAGAGATCACCCCCCCCCCTCTTTACAGAGCAGAGATCATCCCCCTCTATACAGAGCAGAGATCACCCCCCCCCCTCTATACAGAGCAGAGATCACCCCCCCCTCTTTACAGAGCAGAGATCATCCCCCTCTATACAGAGCAGAGATCACCCCCCTCTATACAGAGCAGAGATCACCCCCCTCTATACAGAGCAGAGATCACCCCCCCCCCCCCCTCTATACAGAGCAGAGTAAACCCCTCAGGGATCCTTCTAGACCGATGATGTGTCACTACTCACTCCACGGTGAACTCGTGTGCTCCTACAGGGATGCAGTAAACAAACTGCATGGCACTCCACAGCCGGTGAAACTCCACACACTCGTCCACGTGCATCACGCCGTTGCTGGGCAACGGGCCGCGCCAGATGGGGTCGTCCAGGAAACCGCGGACACGTGTGAGGATGACCTCGAACATGGACAGGCCACAGCACAGACGCTCTTTGGTCAGCAGGTCACCTTCACGGGTAATGGCTATTTGCTACAGTGGAAGAGAGGGGGGAGAAAGAGTGGGGAATGAAAGGGGGGAAGTAAAAGAGGGGGAGGAGAATGGGTGGGGAAGAGGGAGGGCTGGTGTTTACTAAGGCAGTGTGGTGGTACCTGTGGGGTTCCCAGGTGCAGGGCTGGTGTTTACTAAGGTAGTGTGATGGTACCTGTGGGGTTCCCAGGTGCAAGGCTGGTGTTTACTAAGGCAGTGTGATGGTATCTGTGGGGTTCCCAGGGCTGGTGTTTACTAAGGCAGTGTGATAGTACCTGTGGGGTTCCCAGGGCTGGTGTTTACTAAGGCAGTGTGATGGTACCTGTGGGGTTCCCAGGGCTGGTGTTTACTAAGGCAGTGTGATGGTACCTGTGGGGTTCCCAGGGCTGGTGTTTACTAAGGCAGTGTGATGGTACCTGTGGGGTTCCCAGGGCTGGTGTTTACTAAGGCAGTGTGATGGTACCTGTGGGGTTCCCAGGGCTGGTGTTTACTAAGGCAGTGTGATGGTACCTGTGGGGTTCCCAGGGCTGATGTTTACTAAGGCAGTGTGGTGGTACCTGTGGGGTTCCCAGGGCTGGTGTTTACTAAGGCAGTGTGATGGTCCCTGTGGGGTTCCCAGGGCTGGTGTTTACTAAGGCAGTGTGATGGTACCTGTGGGGTTCCCAGGGCTGGTGTTTACTAAGGCAGTGTGATGGTACCTGTGGGGTTCCCAGGGCTGGTGTTTACTAAGGCAGTGTGATGGTACCTGTGGGGTTCCCAGGGCTGGTGTTTACTAAGGCAGTGTGATGGTACCTGTGGGGTTCCCAGGGCTGGTGTTTACTAAGGCAGTGTGATGGTACCTGTGGGGTTCCCAGGGCTGATGTTTACTAAGGCAGTGTGGTGGTACCTGTGGGGTTCCCAGGGCTGTTGTTTACTAAGGCAGTGTGATGGTACCTATGGGGTTCCCAGGGCTGGTGTTTACTAAGGCAGTGTGATGGTACCTGTGGGGTTCCCAGGGCTGGTGTTTACTAAGGCAGTGTGATGGTACCTGTGGGGTTCCCAGGGCTGGTGTTTACTAAGGCAGTGTGATGGTACCTGTGGGGTTCCCAGGGCGGGTGTTTACTAAGGCAGTGTGATGGTAGCTGTGGGGTTCCCAGGGCTGGTGTTTACCAAGGCAGTATGATGGTACCTGTGGGGTTCCCAGGGCTGGTGTTTACTAAGGCAGTGTGATGGTACCTGTGGGGTTCCCAGGGCTGGTGTTTACTAAGGCAGTGTGATGGTTCCCAGGGCTGGTGTTTACTAAGGCAGTGTGATGGTACCTGTGGGGTTCCCAGGGCTGGTGTTTACTAAGGCAGTGTGATGGTACCTGTGGGGTTCACTAAGGCAGTGTGATGGTACCTGTGGGGTTCCCAGGGCTGGTGTTTACTAAGGCAGTGTGATGGTACCTGTGGGGTTCACTAAGGCAGTGTGATGGTATCTGTGGGGTTCACTAAGGCAGTGTGATGGTACCTGTGGGGTTCCCAGGGCTGGTGTTAACTAAGGCAGTGTGATGGTACCTGTGGGGTTCACTAAGGCAGTGTGATGGTACCTGTGGGGTTCCCAGGCGTTCTATCAGAGGAACCAGATGCAGGGCTGTGTATTTAGTCTCCAGACGTTTCATTTTGGCATCAAGACGCTCACCCTCTACAATGAGAAGAGATAACAGAGTCACTGATCCAGACAGACAGACAGACAGACAGACAGACAGACAGACAGACAGGCAGAAAATCTTACCCTTGACATGGACCCTGGGAAGAATGTTCTGGAATGGTGCGGCATGTAGCAGGTCACACACCTCCTCCTGAGACTGAGAGTGAAAGAGAAGATTGTTTAAATAGTCTTTTTTAGCAGCCATCGTATTTTCCACTGACACAAGGTGTTGCTGCTAGCTACTGGTCAGAGATGTTCCACTGACACAAGGTGTTGCTGCTGGTCAGAGATGTTCCACTGACACAAGGTGTTGCTGCTGGTCAGAGATGTTCCACTGACACAAGGTGTTGCTGCTGGTCAGAGATGTTCCACTGAAACAAGGTGTTGCTGCTAGCTACTGGACTGGTCAGAGATGTTCCTCTGAAACAAGGTGTTGCTGCTAGCTACTGGTCAGAGATGTTCCACTGACACAAGGTGTTGCTGCTAGCTACTGGTCAGAGATGTTCCTCTGAAACAAGGTGTTGCTGCTGGTCAGAGATGTTCCTCTGAAACAAGGTGTTGCTGCTAGCTACTGGTCAGAGATGTTCCACTGAAACAAGGTGTTGCTGCTGGTCAGAGATGTTCCACTGAAACAAGGTGTTGCTGCTAGCTACTGGTCAGAGATGTTCCACTGAAACAAGGTGTTGCTGCTAGCTACTGGTCAGAGATGTTCCACTGAAACAAGGTGTTGCTGCTAGCTACTGGTCAGAGATGTTCCACTGAAACAAGGTGTTGCTGCTAGCTACTGGACTGGTCAGAGATGTTCCTCTGAAACAAGGTGTTGCTGCTAGCTACTGGTCAGAGATGTTCCACTGAAACAAGGTGTTGCTGCTAGCTACTGGTCAGAGATGTTCCACTGAAACAAGGTGTTGCTGCTAGCTACTGGTCAGAGATGTTCCACTGAAACAAAGTGTTGCTGACAAGCTGCTGGTCAGAGATTGTGTCATGTTGTGTTCATTGTATGAATAACTGGCACCCAGTGAGGCAGCAACAGTGATTTGAGCTTTTCAGTTTCCGGACTTTTACTTTCCAATGTGAGTTCACTTGCCAACAACTCCCCTGGGGAACTCAGACCGTGCTGTCCCCCTACGCTCCCCTGGGGAACTCGAACCGCGCTCCCCTGGGGAACTCAAGGGAGATTCCCATTCTTAAATGTATCTTTTGCGTCTTTTACACCAGCTGAAAATATACTTCACAGCAGTTAAGATTGTACAATGCTTTTACACTACACTTGCTTGTTTAGTCAAGTAAACTGAAATTAGGTGAACTATTAAAATTTTAGCAACCAGGAAATGACGGATCGATTTCTGCACTGTGCACCTTTCAATCTTTTATCTTGCCCATTTACCTGGGTCAGTCTAGCATGGAAAGAGCAAGTGTTCCTAATGTTTTGTATAGTCAGCGTACATTGCTAAATTCTCCTCTAGTTGTATCTCACTCTACCTAGTTGTATATAATGTATGGAAACTGTTTCAACTCCGCTGTCTGTAAACGTTGTCTATCGCCATATCATCAGGTAACAATCTGAGTATGTTGTCTATTACTAGCAGCACCATATCACCAGGTAACAATCTGAGTATGTTGTCTATCGCCATATCACCAGGTAACATTCTGAGTATGTTGTCTAGCAGCACCATATCACCAGGTAACAATCTGAGTATGTTGTCTATCGCCATATCACCAGGTAACAATCTGAGTATGTTGTCTATCGCCATATCACCAGGTAACAATCTGAGTATGTTGTCTATCGCCATATCACCAGGTAACAATCTGAGTATGTTGTCTATTACTAGCAGCACCATATCACCAGGTAACAATCTGAGTATGTTGTCTATTACTAGCAGCACCATATCACCAGGTAACATTCTGAGTATGTTGTCCATCAGCACCATATCACCAGGTAACATTCTGAGTATGTTGTCTAACAGCACCATATCACCAGGTAACATCCTGAATATGTTGTCTATCACTAGCAGCACCATATCACCAGGTAACATTCTGAGTATGTTGTCTATCACTAACAGCACCATATCACCAGGTAACATTCTGAGTATGTTGTCTATTGCCATATCACCAGGTAACATTCTGAATATGTTGTCTATCACTAGCAGCACCATATCACCAGGTAACAATCTGAGTATGTTGTCTATTACTAGCAGCACCATATCACCAGGTAACATTCTGAGTATGTTGTCTATTACTAGCAGCACCATATCACCAGGTAACATTCTGAGTATGTTGTCTATTACTAGCAGCACCATATCACCAGGTAACAATCTGAATATGTTGTCTATCACTAGCAGCACCATATCACCAGGTAACAATCTGAGTATGTTGTCTATTACTAGCAGCACCATATCACCAGGTAACATTCTGAGTATGTTGTCTATTACTAGCAGCACCATATCACCAGGTAACATTCTGAGTTTAAATGTACTTGGTGAAAAAAGGTGATTCAGTTGTTGGGGTCGTGGTTGTGTAGACGTGTTGTGGTTGTGTAGACGTGTTGAGGTCGTGGTTGTGTAGACGTGTCGGGGTCGTGGTTGTGTAGACGTGTTGGGGTCGTGGTTGTGTAGACGTGTTGGGGTCGTGGTTGTGTAGACGTGTTGTGGTCGTGGTTGTGTAGACGTGTTGGGGTCGTGGTTGTGTAGATGTGTTGTGGTCGTGGTTGTGTAGACGTGTTGGGGTCGTGGTTGTGTAGACGTGTTGGGGTCGTGGTTGTGTAGACGTGGTGGGGTCGTGGTTGTGTAGACGTGTTGGGGTCGTGGTTGTGTAGACGTGTTGTGGTTGTGTAGACGTGTTGTGGTTGTGTAGACCTGTTGGGGTCGTGGTTGTGTAGACGTGTTGGGGTCGTGGTTGTGTAGACGTGGTGGGGTCGTGGTTGTGTAGACGTGGTGGGGTCGTGGTTGTGTAGACGTGTTGTGGTTGTGTAGACCTGTTGGGGTCGTGGTTGTGTAGACGTGTTGGGGTCGTGGTTGTGTAGACGTGTTGGGGTCGTGGTTGTGTAGACATGTTGTGGTCGTGGTTCTTACCAGGCTCTGTTCGCTGAGCAGACAGAAGAGCAGTGCATTTCCCACCTCCCTGAGGTTCTGGAAGCAGACGGTCTTCAGTTCGGCGTACTCTACTATGTCCTTCAGCTGGTGGTGGAAAAACTCCAGGATACCTTGCGGGGAGGAGAGACGGGAGACGGCTACGTCAGCTAAACAAATCAAGGGATCGATTAAGGACACTCTAAATGGCTAGCTACTGTAGTCTACTTTGCCTTGCTAAAACCTTTAATTATATAAATATCTAACAGACATTGAAGGGAGCTCCCTGTCTCTCCAGACTCACCCGGCGAGCCGTACTCGTGGCGAGGGAGACGGCAGATCTTAGGCATCACCTCCATCAGGGTCTTCACATACTGCATGATGGTGCCCTGGAGCTGAGAGGAGGGGGGGTGGGGTTAATAACATACTGCATGATGGTGCCCTGGAGCTGAGGGGAGGGCAGTGTTAATAACATACTGCATGATGGTGCCCTGGAGCTGAGGGGAGGGGGGGTGGGGTTTAATAACATACTGCATGATGGTGCCCTGGAGCTGAGAGGAGGGGGGGCGGGGTTAATAACATACTGCATGATGGTGCCCTGGAGCTGAGAGGAGGGGGGGTGGGGTTAATAACATACTGCATGATGGTGCCCTGGAGCTGAGGGAGGGAGGGGGGGCAGGGTTAATAACATACTGCATGATGGTGCCCTGGAGCTGATGGGGGGGGGGGGGGGCAGGGTTAATAACATACTGCATGGTGGTGCCCTGGAGCTGAGGGGGGGGGGGAGGCAGGGTTAATAACATACTGCATGATGGTGCCCTGGAGCTGAGGGGAGGGCAGTGTTAATAACATACTGCATGATGGTGCCCTGGAGCTGAGGGGGGGGGGGGGGGCAGGGTTAATAACATACTGCATGATGGTGCCCTGGAGCTGAGGGGGGGGGGGGGGGCAGGGTTAATAACATACTGCATGATGGTGCCCTGGAGCTGAGAGGAGGGGGGGTGGGGTTAATAACATACTGCATGATGGTGCCCTGGAGCTGAGGGAGGGAGGGGGGGCAGGGTTAATAACATACTGCATGATGGTGCCCTGGAGCTGAGAGGAGGGGGGGTGGGGTTAATAACATACTGCATGATGGTGCCCTGGAGCTGAGGGGAGGGCAGTGTTAATAACATACTGCATGATGGTGCCCTGGAGCTGAGGGAGGGGGGGGGGGGGGGGGGGGGGGCAGGGTTAATAACATACTGCATGATGGTGCCCTGGAGCTGAAGGGGGGGAGGGGTAATAACATACTGCATGGTGGTGCCCTGGAGCTGGGGGGGGGGGGGGGAGGCAGGGTTAATAACATACTGCATGATGGTGCCCTGGAGCTGAGGGGGGGGGGGGGGGGGGGGGGGGGTTTAATAACATACTGCATGATGGTGCCCTGGAGCTGGGGGGGGGGGTTTAATAACATACTGCATGATGGTGCCCTGGAGCTGAGGGGAGGGCAGTGTTAATAACATACTGCATGATGGTGCCCTGGAGCTGAGGGGGGGGGGGGGGGGGGGGGGGGCAGGGTTAATAACATACTGCATGATGGTGCCCTGGAGCTGAAGGGGGGGGGGGTAATAACATACTGCATGGTGGTGCCCCTGGAGCTGAGGGGGGGGGGGGGGAGGCAGGGTTAATAACATACTGCATTCCTCCTCCCTCCCTCTCTCCATTCCTCCTCCCTCCCTCTCTCCACTCTCCACTCCTCCTTCCTCCCTCTCTCCACTCTCCATTCCTCCTCCCTCCATTCCTCCTCCCTCCCTCTCTCCATTCCTCCTCCCTCCCTCTCTCCTTTCCTCCTCCCTCCCTCTCTCCATTCCTCCTCCATTCCTCCTCCCTCCCTCCCTCTCTCCATTCCTCCTCCCTCTCTCCACTCTACATTCCTCCTCCCTCCCTCTCTCCACTCCTCCTCCATTCCTCCTCCCTCCCTCCCTCTCTCCATTCCTCCTCCCTCCCTCCCTCTCTCCATTCCTCCTCCCTCTCTCCACTCTACATTCCTCCTCCCTCCCTCTCTCCACTCCTCCTCCCTCACTCTCCATTCCTCCTCCCTCTCTCCATTCCTCCTCCCTCTCTCCACCCTCACTGCCCATTCCTCCTCCCTCCACTCTCCCTCCCACCCTCCCTCTACTCACCCTCCCTCCCTCCCACCCTCACTCTCCATCCCCCTCTCGCCCACTTACCCTCCAACCCTTCACTCATCCCACCCCTCCTCCATCCCTTCTCCTTTCTCACCAGGCTCTTGACCACTTTGAGCAGTTCCTCCATAACCACAGCGATGCCCTGGTACCCCAGCAGACGACACATGGCCTTGATGTGAGGAGGACCAACAAAGTGTCTGTAGAAACCAAAGATACTGCTGTACGCCAGGTTCAGAGCCTGTAGAGAGGGGAGAGGTAGAGCGAGACAGGAAGTTAAGGGCCTGTAGAGAGGGGAGAGGTAGAGGGAGACAGGAAGTTAAGGGCCTGTAGAAACCAAAGATACTGCTGTACCCCAGGTTCAGAGCCTGTAGAGATGGGAGAGGTAGAGGGAGACAGGAAGTTAAGGGCCTGTAGAAACCAACTGCTGGTTCAGAGCCTGAAGAAGGTGGAGAGAGGGAGACAGAGGGATAGAAAAGAAAGCGAGAGAGAGGGAAACAGGGAGTTATGCCAGAATTTTCCCCTACAATATTCACTTTCTCGCTCCCTGTCTGTCTGTCAGATCTGAGTTGCTGTTGCTGTTGCTGTAATCGCTCAGTGGTGATGCTCAGGACGGGAGGAGAAGTGTTCCACTACACTGTAGGGGACTGGAGAAGTGTTCCACTACACTGTAGGGGACTGGAGGAGAAGTGTTCCACTACACTGTAGGGGACTGGAGGAGAAGTGTTCCACTACACTGTAGGGGACTGGAGAAGTGTTCCACTACACTGTAGGGGACTGGAGGAGAAGTGTTCCACTACACTGTAGGGGACTGGAGGAGAAGTGTTCCACTACACTGTAGGGGGCTGGAGGAGAAGTGTTCCACTACACTGTAGGGGACTGGAGGAGAAGTGTTTCACTACACTGTAGGGGACTGGAGGAGAAGTGTTCCACTACACTGTAGGGGGCTGGAGGAGAAGTGTTCCACTAGACTGTAGGGGACTGGAGGAGAAGTGTTCCACTACACTGTAGGGGACTGGAGAAGTGTTCCACTACACTGTAGGGGACTGGAGAAGTGTTCCACTACACTGTAGGGGACTGGAGGAGAAGTGTTCCACTACACTGTAGGGGACTGGAGGAGAAGTGTTCCACTACACTGTAGGGGACTGGAGGAGAAGTGTTCCACTACACTGTAGGGGACTGGAGGAGAAGTGTTCCACTACACTGTAGGGGACTGGAGGAGAAGTGTTCCACTACACTGTAGGGGACTGGAGGAGAAGTGTTCCACTACACTGTAGGGGACTGGAGAAGTGTTCCACTACACTGTAGGGGACTGGAGGAGAAGTGTTCCACTACACTGTAGGGGACTGGAGGAGAAGTGTTCCACTACACTGTAGGGGGCTGGAGGAGAAGTGTTCCACTACACTGTAGGGGACTGGAGGAGAAGTGTTCCACTACACTGTAGGGGACTGGAGGAGAAGTGTTCCACTACACTGTAGGGGACTGGAGAAGTGTTCCACTACACTGTAGGGGACTGGAGGAGAAGTGTTCCACTACACTGTAGGGGACTGGAGAAGTGTTCCACTACACTGTAGGGGACTGGAGGAGTGTTCCACTACACTGTAGGGGACTGGAGGAGAAGTGTTCCACTACACTGTAGGGGACTGGAGGAGAAGTGTTCCACTACACTGTAGGGGACTGGAGGAGAAGTGTTCCACTACACTGTAGGGGACTGGAGGAGAAGTGTTCCACTACACTGTAGGGGACTGGAGGAGAAGTGTTCCACTACACTGTAGGGGACTGGAGGAGAAGTGTTCCACTACACTGTAGGGGACTGGAGAAGTGTTCCACTACACTGTAGGGGGCTGGAGGAGAAGTGTTCCACTACACTGTAGGGGACTGGAGAAGTGTTCCACTACACTGTAGGGGACTGGAGGAGAAGTGTTCCACTACACTGTAGGGGGCTGGAGGAGAAGTGTTCCACTACACTGTAGGGGACTGGAGGAGAAGTGTTCCACTACACTGTAGGGGACTGGAGGAGAACTGTTCCACTACACTGTACGGGACTGGAGGAGAAGTGTTCCACTACACTGTAGGGGACTGGAGGAGAAGTGTTCCACTACACTGTAGGGGACTGGAGAAGTGTTCCACTACACTGTAGGGGACTGTAGGAGAAGTGTTCCACTACACCGTAGGGGACTGGAGGAGAAGTGTTCCACTACACTGTAGGGGACTGGAGGAGAAGTGTTCCACTACACTGTAGGGGGCTGGAGGAGAAGTGTTCCACTACACTGTAGGGGGCTGGAGGAGAAGTGTTCCACTACACTGTAGGGGGGCTGGAGGAGAAGTGTTCCACTACACTGTAGGGGACTGGAGGAGAAGTGTTCCACTACACTGTAGGGGACTGGAGGAGAAGTGTTCCACTAACACTGTAGGGGACTGGAGGAGAAGTGTTCCACTACACTGTAGGGGACTGGAGAAGTGTTCCACTACACTGTAGGGGACTGTAGGAGAAGTGTTCCACTACACTGTAGGGGACTGGAGGAGAAGTGTTCCACTACACTGTAGGGGACTGGAGGAGAAGTGTTCCACTACACTGTAGGGGGCTGGAGGAGAAGTGTTCCACTACACTGTAGGGGGCTGGAGGAGAAGTGTTCCACTACACTGTAGGGGGCTGGAGGAGAAGTGTTCCACTACACTGTAGGGGCTGGAGGAGAAGTGTTCCACTACACTGTAGGGGACTGGAGGAGAAGTGTTCCACTACACTGTAGGGGACTGGAGGAGAAGTGTTCCACTACACTGTAGGGGACTGGAGAAGTGTTCCACTACACTGTAGGGGACTGGAGAAGTGTTCCACTACACTTGTAGGGGACTGGAGGAGAAGTGTTCCACTACACTGTAGGGGACTGGAGGAGAAGTGTTCCACTACACTGTAGGGGACTGGAGAAGTGTTCCACTACACTGTAGGGGACTGGAGAAGTGTTCCACTACACTGTAGGGGACTGGAGGAGAAGTGTTCCACTACACTGTAGGGGACTGGAGGAGAAGTGTTCCACTACACTGTAGGGACTGGAGAAGTGTTCCACTACACTGTAGGGGACTGGAGAAGTGTTCCACTACACTGGAGGGTGAGAGTGTTCCCACTACACTGGTAGGGGACTGAGAGAAGTGTTCCACTACACTGTAGGGGACTGGAGGAGAAGTGTTCCACTACACTGTAGGGGACTGGAGGAGAAGTGTTCCACTACACTGTAGGGGACTGGAGGAGAAGTGTTCCACTACACTGTAGGGGACTGGAGGAGAAGTGTTCCACTACACTGTAGGGGACTGGAGAAGTGTTCCACTACACTGTAGGGGCTGGAGGAGAAGTGTTCCACTACACTGTAGGGGACTGGAGAAGTGTCCACTACACTGTAGGGGACTGGAGGAAGAAGTGTTCCACTACACTGTAGGGGGCTGGAGGAGAAGTGTTCCACTACACTGTAGGGGACTGGAGGAGAAGTGTTCCACTACACTGTAGGGGACTGGAGGAGAAGTGTTCCACTACACTGTAGGGGACTGGAGGAGAAGTGTTCCACTACACTGTAGGGGACTGGAGGAGAAGTGTTCCACTACACTGTAGGGGACTGGAGAAGTGTTCCACTACACTGTAGGGGACTGTAGGAGAAGTGTTCCACTACACTGTAGGGGACTGGAGGAGAAGTGTTCCACTACACTGTAGGGGACTGGAGGAGAAGTGTTCCACTACACTGTAGGGGGCTGGAGGAGAAGTGTTCCACTACACTGTAGGGGGCTGGAGGAGAAGTGTTCCACTACACTGTAGGGGGCTGGAGGAGAAGTGTTCCACTACACTGTAGGGGACTGGAGGAGAAGTGTTCCACTACACTGTAGGGGACTGGAGGAGAAGTGTTCCACTACACTGTAGGGGACTGGAGGAGAAGTGTTCCACTACACTGTAGGGGACTGAGGAGAAGTGTTCCACTACACTGTAGGGGACTGTAGGGGACTGGAGGAGAAGTGTTCCACTACACTGTAGGGGGCTGGAGGAGAAGTGTTCCACTACACTGTAGAGGGCTGGAGGAGAAGTGTTCCACTACACTGTAGGGGACTGGAGGAGAAGTGTTCCACTACACTGTAGGGGACTGGAGAAGTGTTCCACTACACTGTAGGGGACTGGAGAAGTGTTCCACTACACTGTAGGGGACTGGAGAAGTGTTCCACTACACTGTAGGGGACTGGAGAAGTGTTCCACTACACTGTAGTGGGCTTGACGCTGGGGGCTTGAAATCTTTCATTGAGAGTATTTTAACTTTTTGTATTGTTTGTTGGTTTGGTAATGAATACGTCAGCCAGAGAAATATGCTGAGAATGATTATCACCACAGCAAGCAAGGTACTAGGAGTCAAACAGACAGGCCTGGATGAGATCTTTAAGGTCAGGGCCCTCCCCAATGTACTTGGAGTCAAACAGAGAGGCCTGGATGAGATCTTTAAGGTCAGGGCTCTCCCCAAGGTACTTGGAGTCAAACAGACAGGCCTGGATGAGATCTTTAAGGTCAGGGCTCTCCCCAAGGTACTTGGAGTCAAACAGACAGGCCTGGATGAGATCTTTAAGGTCAGGGCCCTCAGCAAGGTACTTGGAGCCAAACAGACAGGCCTGGATGAGATCTTTAAGCTCAGGGCCCTCCCCAAGGTACTTGGAGTCAAACAGACAGGCCTGGATGAGATCTTTAAGGTCAGGTTCCTCCCCAAGGTACTTGGATTCAAACAGACCAGCCTTGACGAGATCTTTAAGCTCAGGGCCCTCCCCCAATGTACTTGGAGTCAAACAGAGAGGCCTGGATGAGATCTTTAAGGTCAGGGCTCTCCCCAAGGTACTTGGAGTCAAACAGACAGGCCTGGATGAGATCTTTAAGGTCAGGGCCCTCAGCAAGGTACTTGGAGCCAAACAGACAGGCCTGGATGAGATCTTTAAGCTCAGGGCCCTCCCCAAGGTACTTGGAGTCAAACAGACAGGCTGGATGAGATCTTTAAGCTCAGGGCCCTCCCCAAGGTACTTGGAGTCAAACAGACAGGCTGGATGAGATCTTTAAGGTCAGGTTCCTCCCCAAGGTACTTGGAGTCAAACAGACAGGCCTGGATGAGATCTTTAAGCTCAGGGCCCTCCCCAAGGTACTTGGAGTCAAACAGACAGGCCTGGATGAGATCTTTAAGGTCAGGTTCCTCCCAAGGTACTTGGAGTCAAACAGACAGGCCTGGAGGAGATCTTTAAGGTCAGGGCCCTCCCCAAGGTACTTGGAGTCAAACAGACAGTTTTCCGTACATGTACTGGGGCTGAGTAGGGTCATACTGACCTTTGACCCGTACTGGGGCTGAGTAGGGTTATACTGACCTTTGACCCGTACTGGGGCTGAGTAGGGTTATACTGACCTTTGACCAGTACAGGTACTGGGGCTGGGTAGGGTTGTACTGACCTTTGACCTGTACTGGGGCTGAGTAGGGTTATACTGACCGTTGACCCGTACTGGGGCTGAGTAGGGTTATACTGACCTTTGACCCGTACAGGTACTGGGGCTGGGTAGGGTTGTACTGACCTTTGACCCGTACTGGGGCTGAGTAGGGTTATACTGACCTTTGACCCGTACTGGGGCTGAGTAGGGTTATACAGACCTTTGACCCGTACTGGGGCTGAGTAGGGTTATACTGACCTTTGACCAGTACAGGTACTGGGGCTGGGTAGGGTTGTACTGACCTTTGACCTGTAATGGGGCTGAGTAGGGTTATACTGACCTTTGACCCGTACTGGGGCTGAGTAGGGTTATACTGACCTTTGACCCGTACAGGTACTGGGGCTGGGTAGGGTTGTACTGACCTTTGACCCATACAGGTACTGGGGCTGGGTAGGGTTATACTGACCTTTGACCCGTACAGGTACTGGGGCTGGGTAGGTTATACTGACCTTTGACCCGTACAGGTACTGGGGCTGGGTAGGGTTATACTGACCTTTGACCCGTACAGGTACTGGGCTGGGTAGGGTTATACTGACCTTTGACCCGTACAGGTACTGGGGCTGGGTAAGGTTATACTGACCTTTGACCCGTACAGGTACTGGGGCTGGGTAGGGTTAGACTGACCTTTGACCCATACAGGTACTGGGGCTGGGTAGGGTTGTACTGACCTTTGACCCATACAGGTACTGGGGCTGGGTAGGGTTATACTGACCTTTGACCCGTACAGGTACTGGGGCTGGGTAGGGTTATACTGACCTTTGACCCGTACAGGTACTGGGGCTGGGTAGGGTTATACTGACCTTTGACCCGTACAGGTACTGGGGCTGGGTAGGGTTATACTGACCTTTGACCCGTACAGGTACTGGGGCTGGGTAGGGTTATACTGACCTTTGACCCGTACAGGTACTGGGGCTGGGTAGGGTTATACTGACCTTTGACCCGTACAGGTACTGGGGCTGGGTAGGGTTATACTGACCTTTGACCCGTACAGGTACTGGGGCTGGGTAGGGTTATACTGACCTTTGACCCGTACAGGTACTGGGGCTGGGCGTTGGGCGGCTTGTCCCTCTGGAACTCCTGAGAGAAGGGCAGGACCGTGCGGACAAACCTAGAGAGAAGAGAGAGATTGGATATTCCCATTAATAATAAATATTTTTCCATTAACCACAGAGAGCCCTCACAACGACAGGGAGAGAGACAGGAATACATTTCATAATGGTTGATTAAGAACTTAAAACAAGTCCACCTGGTTTCTACCCCCTCCCCTCTCTCCCCCATCAGGGATCCAGCTGGTTTCTACACCCCCTCTCTCTCTCCCCCATCAGGGATCAACCTGGTTTCTACCCCCTCTCCCCCATCAGGGATCCACCTGGTTTCTACCCCCCCCCTCTATCTCCCCCATCAGGGATCCACCTGGTTTCTACCCCCCCTCTCTCTCTCCCCCATCAGGGATCCACCTGGTTTCTACCCCCTCCTCTCTCTCCCCCATCAGGGATCCAGCTGGTTTCTACCCCCCCCCCATCAGGGATCCAGCTGGTTTCTACCCCCCCCCCCATCAGAGATCCAGCTCGTTTCTACCCCCCCCCCCCCCATCAGGGATCCACATGGTTTCTACCCCCCCCATCAGGGATCCAGCTGGTTTCTACCCCCCATCTCTCTCTCCCCCATCAGGGATCTAGCTGGTTTCTACCCCCTCTCTCTCTCCCCCATCAGGTATCCAGCTGGTTTCTACCCCCCCCCCCCATCAGGGATCCAGCTGGTTTCTACCCCCTCCTCTCTCTCCCCCATCAGGGATCCACCTGGTTTCTACCCACCCTCTCTCTCCCTCATCAGGGATCCAGCTGGTTTCTATCCCCCCATCAGGGATCCACCTGGTTTCTACCCCTCCTCTCTCTCCCCCATCAGGGATCCACCTGGTTTCTACCCCCCCTCTCTCCCCATCAGGGATCTAGCTGGTTTCTACCCCCTCTCTCTCTCCCCCATCAGAGATCCAGCTGGTTTCTACCCCCCCATCAGGGATCCAGCTGGTTTCTACCCCCTCCTCTCTCTCCCCCATCAGGGATCCACCTGGTTTCTACCCACCCTCTCTCTCCCTCATCAGGGATCCACCTGGTTTCTACCCCCCATCAGGGATCCACCTGGTTTCTACCCCCTCCTCTCTCTCCCCAATCAGGGATCCACCTGGTTTCTACCCCCCTCTCTCTCCCCATCAGGGATCCACCTGGTTTCTACCCCCCATCAGGGATCCACCGGGTTTCTACCCCCTCCTCTCTCTCCCCAATCAGGGATCCACCTGGTTTCTACCCCCTCCTCTCTCTCCCCCATCAGGGATCCACCTTGTTTCTACCCCCTCCTCTCTCTCCCCAATCAGGGATCCACCTGGTTTCTACCCCCTCCTCTCTCTCCCCATCAGGGATCCACCTTGTTTCTACCCCCTCCTCTCTCTCCCCCATCAGGGATCCACCTGGTTTCTACCCCCCCCCCATCAGGGATCCACCTGGTTTTCTACCCCCCCCCATCAGAGATCCAGCTCGTTTCTACCCCCCCCCCCATCAGGGATCCACCTGGTTTCTACCCCCCCCATCAGGGATCCAGCTGGTTTCTACCCCCCATCTCTCTCTCCCCCATCAGGGATCTAGCTGGTTTCTACCCCCTCTCTCTCTCCTCCATCAGGGATCCAGCTGGTTTCTACCCCCCCCCCCATCAGGGATCCAGCTGGTTTCTACCCCCTCTCTCTCTCCCCCCATCAGGGATCCAGCTGGTTTCTACCCCCTCCTCTCTCTCCCCCATCAGGGATCCACCTGGTTTCTACCCCCCCCCTCTCTCTCTCTCCTCCATCAGGGATCCACCTGGTTTCTACCCCCCCTCTCTCTCCCCATCAGGGATCCACATGGTTTCTACCCCCTCTCTCTCTCCCCCATCAGGGATCCACCTGGTTTCTACCCCCCATCAGGGATCCACCTGGTTTCTACCCTCTCCTCTCTCTCCCCCATCAGGATCCACCTTGTTTCTACCCCCTCTCTCTCTCCCCCATCAGGGATCCACCTGGTTTCTACCCCCATCAGGGATCCACCTGGTTTCTACCCCCTCCTCTCTCTCCCCAATCAGGGATCCACATGGTTTCTACCCCTCTCTCTCTCCCCCATCAGGGATCCAGCTGGTTTCTATCCCCCCATCAGGGATCCACCTGGTTTCTACCCCCTCCTCTCTCTCCCCCATCAGGGATCCACCTGGTTTCTACCCCCTCCTCTCTCTCCCCCATCAGGGATCCAGCTGGTTTCTTACCCCCCCCCCATCAGGGATCCAGCTAGTTTCTACCCCCTCCTCTCACTCCCCCATCAGGGATCCACCTGGTTTCTACCCCCCCCTCTCTCTCTCTCCTCCATCAGAGATCCACCTGGTTTCTACCCCCCTCTCTCTCTCCCCCATCAGGGATCCACATGGTTTCTACCCCCTCTCTCTCTCCCCCATCAGGGATCCAGCTGGTTTCTATCCCCCCCATCAGGGATCCACCTGGTTTCTACCCCCTCCTCTCTCTCCTCCATCAGAGATCCACCTGGTTTCTACCCCCCCTCTCTCTCCCCCATCAGGGATCCACATGGTTTCTACCCCCTCTCTCTCTCCCCCATCAGGGATCCAGCTGGTTTCTATCCCCCCCATCAGGGATCCACCTGGTTTCTACCCCCTCCTCTCCCTCCCCCATCAGGGATCCACCTGGTTTCTACCCCCCCTCTCTCTCCCCCATCAGGGATCTAGCTGGTTTCTACCCCCTCTCTCTCTCCCCCATCAGGGATCCAGCTGGTTTCTACCCCCCCCCCCCCCATCAGGGATCCAGCTGGTTTCTACCCCCTCCTCTCTCTCCCCCATCAGGGATCCACCTGGTTTCTACCCCCCCCCCCCTCTCTCTCTCCTCCATCAGGGATCCACCTGGTTTCTACCCCCCCTCTCTCTCTCCCCATCAGGGATCCACATGGTTTCTACCCCCTCTCTCTCTCCCCCATCAGGGATCCAGCTGGTTTCTATCCCTCCCATCAGGGACCCACCTGGTTTCTACCCCCTCCTTTCTCTCCCCCATCAGGGATCCACCTGGTTTCTACCCCCCCTCTCTCTCCCCCATCAGGATCCACCTGGTTTCTACCCCCCATCAGGGATACACCTGGTTTCTACCCCCTCCTCTCTCTCTCCCCATCAGGGATCCACATGGTTTCTACCCCCTCTCTCTCTCCCCCATCAGGGATCCAGCTGGTTTCTATCCCCCCCATCAGGGATCCACCTGGTTTCTACCCCCTCCTCTCTCTCCCCCATCAGGGATCCACCTGGTTTCTACCCCCCCTCTCTCTCCCCCATCAGGGATCCACCTGGTTTCTACCCCCCATCAGGGATCCACCTGGTTTCTACCCCCTCCTCTCTCTCCCCAATCAGGGATCCACCTGGTTTCTACCCCCTCCTCTCTCTCCCCCATCAGGGATCCACCTTGTTTCTACCCCCTCCTCTCTCTCCCCAATCAGGGATCCACCTGGTTTCTACCCCCTCCTCTCTCTCCCCCATCAGGGATCCACCTTGTTTCTACCCCCTCCTCTCTCTCCCCCATCAGGGATCCACCTGGTTTCTACCCCCCCCCATCAGGGATCCACCTGGTTTCTACCCCCCCCCCCCCATCAGAGATCCAGCTCGTTTCTACCCACCCCCCCCATCAGGGATCCACCTGGTTTCTACCCCCCATCTCTCTCTCCCCCATCAGGGATCTAGCTGGTTTCTACCCCCTCTCTCTCTCCCCCATCAGGGATCCAGCTGGTTTCTACCCCCCCCCCCCCATCAGGGATCCAGCTGGTTTCTACCCCCTCTCTCTCTCCCCCCCATCAGGGATCCAGCTGGTTTCTACCCCCTCCTCTCTCTCCCCCATCAGGGATCCACCTGGTTTCTACCCCCCCCTCTCTCTCTCTCCCCCATCAGGGATCCAGCTGGTTTCTACCCCCCCCCCCCCATCAGGGATCCAGTGGTTTCTACCCCCTCCTCTCTCTCCCCCATCAGGGATCCACCTGGTTTCTACCCCCCCCCCCTCTCTCTCTCCTCCATCAGGGATCCACCTGGTTTCTACCCCCCCTCTCTCTCTCCCCATCAGGGATCCACATGGTTTCTACCCCCTCTCTCTCTCCCCCATCAGGGATCCAGCTGGTTTCTATCCCCCCCATCAGGGATCCACCTGGTTTCTACCCCCTCCTCTCTCTCCCCCATCAGGGATCCACCTGGTTTCTACCCCCCCCTCTCTCTCTCTCCCCCATCAGGGATCCAGCTGGTTTCTACCCCCCCCCCCCATCAGGGATCCAGCTGGTTTCTACCCCCTCCTCTCTCTCCCCCATCAGGGATCCACCTGGTTTCTACCCCCCCCCCCTCTCTCTCTCCTCCATCAGGGATCCACCTGGTTTCTACCCCCCCTCTCTCTCTCCCCATCAGGGATCCACATGGTTTCTACCCCCTCTCTCTCTCCCCCATCAGGGATCCAGCTGGTTTCTATCCCCCCCATCAGGGATCCACCTGGTTTCTACCCCCTCCTCTCTCTCCCCCATCAGGGATCCACCTGGTTTCTACCCCCCCCTCTCTCTCCCCCATCAGGGATCCACCTGGTTTCTACCCCCCATCAGGGATCCACCTGGTTTCTACCCCCTCCTCTCTCTCCCCCATCAGGGATCCACCTTGTTTCTACCCCCTCTCTCTCTCCCCCATCAGGGATCCACCTGGTTTCTACCCCCCATCAGGGATCCACCTGGTTTCTACCCCCTCCTCTCTCTCCCCAATCAGGGATCCACCTGGTTTCTACCCCCTCCTCTCTCTCCCCCATCAGGGATCCACCTTGTTTCTACCCCCTCCTCTCTCTCCCCAATCAGGGATCCACCTGGTTTCTACCCCCTCCTCTCTCTCCCCCATCAGGGATCCACCTTGTTTCTACCCCCTCCTCTCTCTCTCCCCAATCAGGGATCCACCTGGTTTCTACCCCCTTCTCTCTCTCCCCCATCAGGGATCCACCTGGTTTCTACCCCCCCCCCCCCTCTCTCTCCCCCATCAGGGATCCAGCTGGTTTCTACCCCCCCCCTCTCTCTCCCCCATCAGGGATCCAGCTGGTTTCTACCCCCCCCCTCTCTCTCCCCCATCAGGGATCCAGCTGATTTCTACCCCCCCCCCTCGGATTTCTGACTACATCAGATGAAACATCCTCATCACAGCTAGCTGTACACGTGTCAGACAGACTGCTCTGATATGTAATGAAGAAGTCCTTCATAACCCCCTCAGCTGTTAACAAGAACAGGTGTAAATCCTTCATAACCCCCTCTGCTGTAAACAAGAACAGGTACAAATCCTTCATAACCCCCTCTGCTGTAAACAAGAACAGGTGTAAATCCTTCATAACCCCCTCTGCTGTAAACAAGAACAGGTGTAAATCCTTCATAACCCCCTCTGCTGTTAACAGGTGTAAATCCTTCATAACCCCCTCTGCTGTTAACAGGTGTAAATCCTTCATAACCCCCTCTGCTGTAAACAAGAACAGGTGTAAATCCTTCATAACCCCCTCTGCTGTTAACAAGAACAGGTGTAAATCCTTCATAACCCCCTCTGCTGGTAACAGGTGTAAATCCTTCATAACCCCCTCTGCTGTTAACAGGTGTAAATCCTTCATAACCCCCTCTGCTGTTAACAGGTGTAAATCCTTCATAACCCCCTCTGCTGTAAACAAGAACAGGTGTAAATCCTTCATAACCCCCTCTGCTGTTAACAAGAACAGGTGTAAATCCTTCATAACCCCCTCTGCTGGTAACAGGTGTAAATCCTTCATAACCCCCTCTGCTGTTAACAAGAACAGGTACAAATCCTTCATAACCCCCTCTGCTGTTAACAGGTGTAAATCCTTCATAACCCCCTCTGCTGTTAACAGGTGTAAATCCTTCATAACCCCCTCTGCTATTAACAAGAAAAGGTGGAAATGCTAATGTTCCAAATGTCACCATTTAGAAAATGAGAAATGATGGTGTGATACACTGAGATTTCTGATTGGCTCTAATTCCCTGTTCGTTGTCGCAATAGTTGTGCAGCAGTAGTTGTGTGTGTGTGTAGTTGTGTAGCAGTAGTTGTGTGTGTGTGTAGGTGTGTAGCAGTAGTTGTGTGTAGCTATAAGTGGTTGTGTGTAGTTGTAGCAGTAGTTGTAGCAGTAGTTGTGTGTAGTTGTGTTACCTGTTAGTTGATCCATTGTAGCAGTAGTTGTGTGTAGTTGTAGCAGTAGTTGTGTGTAGTTGTAGTATTAGTTGTGTGTAGTTGTAGCAGTAGTTGTGTGTAGTTGTAGCAGTAGTTGTGTGTGGTTGCGTAGTATTAGTTGTGTGTAGTTGTAGTATTAGTTGTGTGTAGTTGTAGCAGTAGTTGTGTGTAGTTGTAGCAGTAGTTGTGTGTAGTTGTGTTACCTGTTAGTAGATCCATTGTAGCAGTAGTTGTGTGTAGTTTTAGCAGTAGTTGTGTGTAGTTGTAGTATTAGTTGTGTGTAGTTGTAGCAGTAGTTGTGTGTAGTTGTGTTACCTGTTAGTAGATCTGTTGCAGCAGTAGTTGTGTGTAGTTGTGTGTAGTTGTAGCAGTAGTTGTGTGTAGTTGTGTTACCTGTTAGTAGATCCGTTGTAGCAGTAGTTGTGTAGTATTAGTTGTGTGTAGTTGTAGCAGTAGTTGGGTGTAGTTGTAGCAGTAGTTGTGTGTGGTTGTGTAGTATTAGTTGTGTGTAGTTGTAGCAGTAGTTGTGTGTAGTTGTAGCAGTAGTTGTGTGTAGTTGTGTTACCTGTTAGTAGATCCGTTGTAGCAGTAGTTGTGTGTAGTTGTGTAGTATTAGTTGTGTGTAGTTGTAGCAGTAGTTGGGTGTAGTTGTGTTACCTGTTAGTAGATCCGTTGTAGCAGTAGTTGTGTGTGGTTGTGTAGAATTAGTTGTGTGTAGTTGTAGCAGTAGTTGTGTCTAGTTGTAGCAGTAGTTGTGTCTAGTTGTAGTTGTGTGTAGTTGTAGCAGTAGTTGTGTGTAGTTGTTACTTGTTAGTAGATCCGTTGTAGCAGTAGTTGTGTGTAGTTGTAGCAGTAGTTGTGTGTAGTTGTGTGTAGTTGTAGCAGTAGTTGTGTGTAGTTGTGTTACCTGTTAGTAGATCCGTTGTAGCAGTAGTTGGGTGTAGTTGTAGCAGTAGTTGTGTGTAGTTGTAGCAGTAGTTGTGTGTAGCAGTAGTTGTGTGTAGTTGTGTTACCTGTTAGTAGATCCGTTGTAGCAGTAGTTGTGTGTAGTTGTAGCAGTAGTTGTGTGTAGTTGTAGCAGTAGTTGTCTGTGGTTGTGTAGTATTAGTTGTGTGTAGTTGTAGCAGTAGTTGTGTGTAGCAGTAGTTGTGTGTAGTTGTGTTACCTGTTAGTAGATCCATTGTAGCAGTAGTTGTGTGTAGTTGTAGCAGTAGTTGTGTGTAGTTGTAGCAGTAGTTGGGTGTAGTTGTGTTACCTGTTAGTAGATCCGTTGTAGCAGTAGTTGTGTGTAGTTGTGTAGTATTAGTTGTGTGTAGTTGTAGCAGTAGTTGTGTGTAGTTGTAGCAGTAGTTGTGTGTAGTTGTAGCAGTAGTTGGGTGTAGTTGTAGCAGTAGTTGTGTGTAGTTGTGTTACCTGTTAGTAGATCCGTTGTAGCAGTGGTTGTGTAGTATTAGTTGTGTGTAGTTGTAGCCGTAGTTGTGTGTAGTTGTGTTACCTGTTAGTAGATCCGTTGTAGCAGTAGTTGGGGAGGAAATCGTAGTTGAGTTCCCAGAAGACATGGAGTGTGATGCGTCCGTAGGGGGCGGAGACATTGTGATTTGCCTCCCGGAACATGGCGTCCATACTGTCCAGCGTCAGGAACTTAGACAGCAGCTTGTGGGTCATACGGTTGATGTTCATCAGACCTTCTAGTTCCTGTTACAAGGAAGGAGGAGAAGACAGCTTGTGGGTCATATGGTTGATGTTCATCAGACCTTCTAGTTCCTGTTACAAGGAAGGAGGAGAAGACAGCTTGTGGGTCATACGGATGATGTCCAATCAGACCTTCTCGTTCCTGTTACACAGTGTACAGTCAATAAATAACACAGACACACTTAAAGCAGGTCGTACCACGATGGATGTGAGGTCCTCGCTCTCAAAGCGGTTGATGGCCAGCTCCAGAGACTTGTAGAGAGCAGCAGACACTCTCTGGGTGATCAGACGGTTCAGGTCTATGGAACGACCCAGCAGCTAGAGAGAGGAGAGGAACCAACATGACAGACAGACACAACCCAGGACTGTTAGGAAGAGTCGTGCAGTCATACAAAAATGTAAACTCATCAAAAAAAGAAACCTCCTCTCACTGTCAACTGCGTTACATTTTCAACAAACTTAACATGTGTAAATATTTGTATGAACATAACAAGAATCAACAACTGAGACATAAACTGAACATGACAGTGTTCAGACATGTGACTAACAGAAATTGAATAATGTGTCCCTGAACAAAGGGGGACAAAGGGGGGGTCAAAATCTAAAGTAACAGTCAGTATCTGGTGTGGCCACCAGCTGCATTAAGTACTGCAGTGCATCTCCTCCTCATGGACTGCACCAGATTTGCCAGTTCTTGCTGTGAGATGTTACCCCACTCTTCCACCAAGGAACCTGCAAGTTTCCAGACATTTCTGGGGGGAATGGCCCTAGCTCTCACCCTCCGATCCAACAGGTCCCAGACGTGCTCAATGGGATTGCGATCCGGGCTCTTCGCTGGCCATGGCAGAACACTGACATTCCTGTCTTGCAGGAAATCATGCACAGAACGAGCAGTATGGCTGGTGGCATTGTCATGCTGGAGGGTCATGTCAGGATGAGCCTGCAGGAAGGGTACCACATGAGGGAGGAGGATGTCTTCCCTGTAACACACAGCGTTGAGATTGCCTGCAATGACAACAAGCTCAGTCCGATGATGCTGTGACACACCACCCCAGACCATGATGGACCCTCCACCTCCAAATCGATCCCGCTCCAGAGTACAGGCCTCGGTGTAACGCTCATTCTTTCGATGATAAATGCGAATCCGACCATCACCCCTGGTGAGACAAAACCGCGACTCGTCAGTGAAGAGCACTTTTTGCCAGTCCTGTCTGGTCCAGCGACGGTGGGTTTGTGCCCATAGGCAATGTTGTTGCCGGTGATGTCTGGTGAGGACCTGCCTTACAACAGGCTTACAAGCCCTCAGTCCAGCCTCTCTCAGCCTATTGTGGACAGTCTGAGCACTGCTGGAGGGATTGTGCGTTCCTGGTGTAACTCGGGCAGTTGTTGTTGCCATCCTGTACCTGTCCCGCAGGTGTGATGTTCGGATGTACTGATCCTGTGCAGGTGTTGTTACACGTGGTCTGCCATTGCGAGGAAGATCAGCTGTCCGTCCTGTCTCCCTGTAGTGCTGTCTTAGGTGTCTCACAGTTTACTGCCCTGGCCTCATCTGCAGTCCTCATGCCTCCTTGCAGCATGCCTAAGGCACATTCATGCAGATGAGCAGGGACCCTGGGCATCTTTCTTTTGGTGTTTTTCAGAGTCAGTAGAAATGCCTCTTTAGTGTCCTAAGTTTTAATAACTGTGACCCTAATTGCCTACCGTCTGTAAGCTGTTAGTGTCTTAACGACCGTTCCACAGGTGCATTAATTGTGGTATGTATGTATGTACGTATTTATTTATTTATTTATTTGCAGAGAATGCCAGAAGAAGAAGAATCATTGAATTACCACAGTGAAGGGTCTCGTAGTGGTTAGGGTTATAGGGGTCAGGGGTCACCTGTACATGGCGTTGTTTCAGCAGGGTCTCGTAGCGGTTGGAGGGTTAGGGGTCAGGGGTCAGAGGGTTACCTGTACATGGCGTTGTTTCAGCAGGGTCTCGTAGCGGTTGGAGGGTTAGGGGTCAGGGGTCAGAGGGTTACCTCTACATGGCGTTGTTTCAGCAGGGTCTCGTAGCAGTTGGAGGGTTAGGGGTCAGGGGTCAGAGGGTTACCTGTACATGGCGTTGTTTCAGCAGGGTCTCGTAGCGGTTGGAGGGTTAGAGGTCAGGGGTCAGAGGGTTACCTGTACATGGCGTTGTTTCAGCAGGGTCTCGTAGTGGTTGGAGGGTTAGGGGTCAGGGGCCACCTGTACATGGCGTTGTTTCAGCAGGGTCTCGTAGCAGTTGGAGGGTTAGGGGTCAGGGGTCAGATGGTTACCTGTACATGGTGTTGTTTCAGCAGGGTCTCGTAGTGGTTGGAGGGTTAGGGGTCAGGGATCAGAGGGTTACCTGTACATGGCGTTATTTCAGCAGGGTCTCGTAGCGGTTGGAGGTTTAGGGGTCAGGGGTCAGAGGGTTACCTGTACATGGCGTTGTTTCAGCAGGGTCTCGTAGCGGTTGGAGGGTTAGGGGTCAGGGGTCAGAGGGTTACCTGTACATGGCGTTGTTTCAGCAGGGTCTCGTAGCGGTTGGAGGGTTAGGGGTCAGAGGGTTACCTGTACATGGCGTTGTTTCAGCAGGGTCTCGTAGCGGTTGGAGGGTTAGGGGTCAGGTGTTACCTGTACATGGTGTTGTTTCAGCAGGGTCTCGTAGTGGTTGGAGGGTTAGGGGTCAGGGGTCAGAGGGTTACCTGTACATGGCGTTGTTTCAGCAGGGTCTCGTAGTGGTTGGTAGGGTTAGGGGTCAGGGGTCAGAGGGTTACCTGTACATGGCGCTGTTTCAGCAGGGTCTCGTAGCGGTTGGACGCAGGCCAGGGGATGTTGGCTCCCTGGTTCTTACAGTCCGCTCTCAGACGCTTGTCCAGCAACAGACTGAGCAACACAAGGAATCAAGCTTTTATCTGACACATGTTCCAATCAGAGTCTCGCCTCTAGAAAATTAACATCCGCCACTCGTACAATGTGGGCCAATTTTGGCATTGGCGGGTAAGAATGTCTATTTTATAGAAACTTTACAAAGAATGCTCATCAATTGTGTTTGTTTTTTAGTTTCCGGCCCAAACATTTTCAAGAACAATGTAAGAAGATCTACCTGACAGTGGCTGGTGGACTAAACAGTTAGAGGCCCTTCTTGTCTCTGAGCGATTCAAGTGCTTGTTTTTCAACAGTTGATACTAGAGGTCGACAGACTAATCGGCCAATTAATTAGGGTCGATTTCAAGGTTTCATAACAATCGGTAATCTGCCTTTTTGGACGCCGATTATGGCTGATTACATTGCACTCCACGAGGAAACTGCATGGCAGACTGACTGCCTGTTATGCGAGTGCAGCGTCAAAAGGACCTTGTGGCTGCAAGGAGCCAAGGTAAGTTGCTAGCTAGCATTAAACTTATCTTATAAAAAACAATCAATCATAATCACTAGTTAACTACACATGGTTGATGATATTACTAGTTTATCTAGCATGTCCTGCGTTGCATATAATCAATGCGGTGCCTGTTAATTTATCATCGAATCACAGCCTACTTTGTCAAACGGAGGATGATTTAACAAAAGAGCATTGCCGAAAAAAGGACAATCTTTCCACATATGTACCTAACCATAAACATCAATGCCTTTCTTAAAATCAATACACAGAATTATATATTTTTAAACCTGCATATTTAGCTAAAAGAAATCCAGGTTAGCAGGCAATATTAACCAGGTGAAATTGTGTCACTTCTCTTGCGTTCATTGCACGCAGAGTCAGGGTATATGCAACAGTTTGGGCCGTCTGGCTCATTGCAAACTAATTTGCCAGAATTTTACATAATTATGACATACATAGAAGGGTTGGACAATGTAACAGCAACATTTAGACTTATGGATGCCACCCGTTCGACAAAATATGGAATGGTTCTGTATTTCACTGAAAGAATAAATGTTTTGTTTTCAAAAGGATAGTTTCTGGATTTGACCATATTAATGACCAAAGGCTCCTATTTCTGTGTTTATTATGTTATAAATAAGTCTATGATTTGATATTTGATAGAGCAGTCTGACTGAGCGGTGGTAGACAGCAGCAGGCTTGTAAGCATTCATTCAAACTTTACTGCGTTTGCCAGCAGCTCTTGGCAATGCTTGAGGCACAGCGTTGTTTATGACTTCAAGCCAATCAACTCCTGAGATTAGGCTGGCAATACTAAAGTGCCCATTAGAACATCCAATAGTCAAAGGTATATGAAATACACATGTTATAGAGAAAAATAGTCCTATAATAACTACAACCTAAAACTTCTTACCTGGGAATATTGAACCACCAAGCTTTCATATGTTCTCATGTTCTGAGCAAGGAACTGAAACGTTAGCTTTCTTACATAGCACATATTGCACTTCTACTTTCTTCTCCAACAATTTATGTTTTCATTATTTAAACCAAATTGAACATGTTTCATTATTTATTTATGTGTTATATTAAGTTAAAATAAAAGTGTTCATTGTTCATTCAGTATTGTTGTAATTGTTATTATTACAAATATATACTTTTTTATTTTATTTAAATTAGCCGATTAATCGGTATCGGCTTTTTTTGGTCCTCCAATAAACAGTATCAGTGTTGAAAAATCATAATTAGTCGACCTCTAGTATTTAGGTTACTAGTCGACCTCTAGTATTTAGGTTACTAGTCGACCTCTAGTATTTAGGTTACTAGTCGACCTCTAGTATTTAGGTTACTAGTCGACCTCTAGTATTTAGGTTACTAGTCGACCTCTAGTATTTAGGTTACTAGTCGACCTCTAGTATTTAGGTTACTAGTCGACCTCTAGTATTTAGGTTACTAGTCGACCTCTAGTATTTAGGTTACTAGTCGACCTCTAGTATTTAGGTTACTAGTCGACCTCTAGTATTTAGGTTACTAGTCGACCTCTAGTATTTAGGTTACTAGTCGACCTCTAGTATTTAGGTTGCTAGTCGACCTCTAGTATTTAGGTTGCTAGTCGACCTCTAGTATTTAGGTTACTAGTCGACCTCTAGTATTTAGGTTACTAGTCGACCTCTAGTATTTAGGTTACTAGTCGACCTCTAGTATTTAGGTTGCTAGTCGACCTCTAGTATTTAGGTTGCTAGTCGACCTCTAGTATTTAGGTTGCTAGTCGACCTCTAGTATTTAGGTTACTAGTCGACCTCTAGTATTTAGGTTACTAGTCGACCTCTAGTATTTAGGTTGCTAGTCGACCTCTAGTATTTAGGTTGCTAGTCGACCTCTAGTATTTAGGTTGCTAGTCGACCTCTAGTATTTAGGTTGCTAGTCGACCTCTAGTATTTAGGGTTGCTAGTCGACCTCTAGTATTTAGGTTACTAGTCGACCTCTAGTATTTAGGTTACTAGTCGACCTCTAGTATTAGGTTACTAGTCGACCTCTAGTATTTAGGTTACTAGTCGACCTCTAGTATTTAGGTTACTAGTCGACCTCTAGTATTTAGGTTGCTAGTCGACCTCTAGTATTTAGGTTGCTAGTCGACCTCTAGTATTTAGGTTGCTAGTCGACCTCTAGTATTTAGGTTACTAGTCGACCTCTAGTATTTAGGTTACTAGTCGACCTCTAGTATTTAGGTTACTAGTCGACCTCTAGTATTTAGGTTACTAGTCGACCTCTAGTATTTAGGTTACTAGTCGACCTCTAGTATTTAGGTTACTAGTCGACCTCTAGTTATTTAGGTTACTAGTCGACCTCTAGTATTTAGGTTACTAGTCGACCTCTAGTATTTAGGTTGCTAGTCGACCTCTAGTATTTAGGTTGCTAGTCGACCTCTAGTATTTAGGTTGCTAGTCGACCTCTAGTATTTAGGTTGCTAGTCGACCTCTAGTATTTAGGTTGCTAGTCGACCTCTAGTATTTAGGTTGCTAGTCGACCTCTAGTATTTAGGTTGCTAGTCGACCTCTAGTATTAGGTTGCTAGTCGACCTCTAGTATTTAGGTTGCTAGTCGACCTCTAGTATTTAGGTTGCTAGTCGACCTCTAGTATTTAGGTTACTAGTCGACCTCTAGTATTTAGGTTACTAGTCGACCTCTAGTATTTAGGTTACTAGTCGACCTCTAGTATTTAGGTTACTAGTCGACCTCTAGTATTTAGGTTGCTAGTCGACCTCTAGTATTTAGGTTGCTAGTCGACCTCTAGTATTTAGGTTGCTAGTCGACCTCTAGTATTTAGGTTACTAGTCGACCTCTAGTATTTAGGTTACTAGTCGACCTCTAGTATTTAGGTTACTAGTCGACCTCTAGTATTTAGGTTACTAGTCGACCTCTAGTATTTAGGTTACTAGTCGACCTCTAGTATTTAGGTTACTAGTCGACCTCTAGTATTTAGGTTACTAGTCGACCTCTAGTATTTAGGTTACTAGTCGACCTCTAGTATTTAGGTTGCTAGTCGACCTCTAGTATTTAGGTTGCTAGTCGACCTCTAGTATTTAGGTTGCTAGTCGACCTCTAGTATTTAGGTTGCTAGTCGACCTCTAGTATTTAGGTTGCTAGTCGACCTCTAGTATTTAGGTTGCTAGTCGACCTCTAGTATTTAGTTAGCTAGTCGACCTCTAGTATTTAGGTTACTAGTCGACCTCTAGTATTTAGGTTACTAGTCGACCTCTAGTATTTAGGTTACTAGTCGACCTCTAGTATTTAGGTTACTAGTCGACCTCTAGTATTTAGGTTACTAGTCGACCTCTAGTATTTAGGTTACTAGTCGACCTCTAGTATTTAGGTTACTAGTCGACCTCTAGTATTTAGGTTACTAGTCGACCTCTAGTATTAGGTTACTAGTCGACCTCTAGTATTTAGGTTACTAGTCGACCTCTAGTATTTAGGTTACTAGTCGACCTCTAGTATTTAGGTTACTAGTCGACCTCTAGTATTTAGGTTACTAGTCGACCTCTAGTATTTAGGTTACTAGTCGACCTCTAGTATTTAGGTTACTAGTCGACCTCTAGTATTTAGGTTACTAGTCGACCTCTAGTATTTAGGTTACTAGTCGACCTCTAGTATTTAGGTTACTAGTCGACCTCTAGTATTTAGGTTACTAGTCGACCTCTAGTATTTAGGTTACTAGTCGACCTCACCTCTAGTATTTAGGTTACTAGTCGACCTCTAGTATTTAGGTTACTAGTCGACCTCTAGTATTTAGGTTACTAGTCGACCTCTAGTATTTAGGTTACTAGTCGACCTCTAGTATTTAGGTTACTAGTCGACCTCTAGTATTTAGGTTACTAGTCGACCTCTAGTATTTAGGTTACTAGTCGACCTCTAGTATTTAGGTTACTAGTCGACCTCTAGTATTTAGGTTACTAGTCGACCTCTAGTATTTAGGTTACTAGTCGACCTCTAGTATTTAGGTTACTAGTCGACCTCTAGTATTTAGGTTACTAGTCGACCTCTAGTATTTAGGTTACTAGTCGACCTCTAGTATTTAGGTTACTAGTCGACCTCTAGTATTTAGGTTACTAGTCGACCTCTAGTATTTAGGTTACTAGTCGACCTCTAGTATTTAGGTTACTAGTCGACCTCTAGTATTTAGGTTACTAGTCGACCTCTAGTATTTAGGTTACTAGTCGACCTCTAGTATTTAGGTTACTAGTCGACCTCTAGTATTTAGGTTACTAGTCGACCTCTAGTATTTAGGTTACTAGTCGACCTCTAGTATTTAGGTTGCTAGTCGACCTCTAGTATTTAGGTTGCTAGTCGACCTCTAGTATTTAGGTTACTAGTCGACCTCTAGTATTTAGGTTACTAGTCGACCTCTAGTATTTAGGTTACTAGTCGACCTCTAGTATTTAGGTTACTAATCGACCTCTCGTTGATATAGTCCACGTACCTTCCAGCTAGAATCTTGTAGTAGGCAAATATCTGATCAGCCAGCTTGTAGACAAACTGATCGAAACACAGGTTGACCTGCAGAGGATGTCATATAGGAAGTACAGTATCAGTCATCATACAGATTAATACAGGTTGACCTGCAGAGGATGTCATATAGGAAGTACAGTATCAGTCATCATACAGATTAATACAGGTTGACCTGCAGAGGATGTCATATAGGAAGAACAGTATCAGTCATCATACAGATTAATACAGGTTGACCTGCAGAGGATGTCATAGAGGAAGAACAGTATCAGTCATCATACAGATTAATACAGGTTGACCTGCAGAGGATGTCATATAGGAAGAACAGTATCAGTCATCATACAGATTAATACAAGTTGACCTGAAGAGGATGTCATAGAGGAAGAACAGTATCAGTCATCATACAGATTAATACAGGTTGACCTGCAGAGGATGTCATAGAGGAAGTACAGTATCAGTCATCATACAGATTGACCTGCAAGAATCAAGGAACAAAGACATGGGCATTAATGATCAAGACTCATGTAGTGATGACTAGTCTAATGGTGAACTAGTTACCTCTGCTGTAGTGATGACTAGTCTAATGGTGAACTAGTTACCTCTGCTGTAGTGATGACTAGTCTAATGGTGAACTAGTTACCTCTGCTGTAGTGATGACTAGACTAATGGTGAACTACATACCTCTGCTGTAGTGATGACTAGTCTAATGGTGAACTAGTTACCTCTGCTGTAGTGATGACTAGTCTAATGGTGAACTAGTTACCTCTGCTGTAGTGATGACTAGTCTAATGGTGAACTAGTTACCTCTGCTGTATTGATGACTAGTCTAATGGTGAACTAGTTACCTCTGCTGTAGTGATCACTAGTCTGATGGTGAACTACATACCTCTGCTGTATTGATGACTAGTCTAATGGTGAACTAGTTACCTCTGCTGTAGTGATCACTAGTCTAATGGTGAACTAGTTAACTACATACCTCTGCTGTAGTGATGACTAGTCTAATGGTTAACTAGTTAACTACATACCTCTGCTGTAGTGATGACTAGTCTAATGGTTAACTAGTTAACTACATACCTCTGCTGTAGTGATGACTAGTCTAATGGTTAACTAGTTAACTACATACCTCTGCTGTAGTGATCACTAGTCTAATGGTGAACCAGTTACCTCTGCTGTAGTGATCACTAGTCTAATGGTGAACCAGTTACCTCTGCTGTATTGATCACTAGTCTAATGGTGAACTAGTTAACTACATACCTCTGCTGTAGTGATGACTAGTCTAATGGTTAACTAGTTAACTACATACCTCTGCTGTAGTGATCACTAGTCTAATGGTTAACTAGTTAACTACATACCTCTGCTGTATTGATCACTAGTCTAATGGTGAACTAGTTACCTCTGCTGTAGTGATGACTAGTCTAATGGTTAACTACATACCTCTGCTTCTATCTCATCGTAGAGGAACTGCTTCTTGAACTTGGTCAGGGCGTAGTGGGCACTGTCATTATAGAGGTCCAGAGGATACAGCACATACCTGGGGGACGAAAAATACATTTCATTTTGTAGCAATGAGAGAGGACAGGACATAGATTTTGTCAGACAACCTCTCCCTCAACGTGATCAAGACAAAGGAGATGATCATGGACTACAGGAAAAAGAGGGCCGAGCAGGCCCCCAAGTTTCATCGACGGGGCTGTAGTGGAGCGGGTCGAGAGTTTCAAGTTCCTTGGTGTCCACATCACCAACAAACTATCATGGTCCAAACACACTAAGACAGTCGTGAAGAGGGCAGGAGAAAATATTTGGCATGGGTCCTCAGATCCTCAAAAAGTTCTACAGCTGCACCATCGAGAGCATCCTGACCTGTTGCATCACCGCCTGGTATGGCAACTGCTCGGCATCTGACAGTAAGGCGCTACAGAGGGTAGTGCGAACGGCCCAGTACATCACTGGGGGCAAACTTCCTGCAATCCAGGACCTATATAATAATGTCAAAGACTCCAGTCACCCTAGTCATAGACTGTTTTCTCTGCTACCGTACAGCAAGCGGTACCGGAGTGCCAAGTCTAGGTCCAAAAAGCTCCTTAACAGCTTCTATCCCCAAGCCATATGACTGCTGAACATTTAATCAAATGGCCACGCGGACCATTTACATTGACCCCCCTTTGTCTTTACACTGCTGCTACTCACTATTTATTGTCGATGCATAGTCACTTTACCTCTACCTACATGTACAAATGACCTGGACTAACCTGTACTCCCACACATTGACTCTGTACCAGTACCCCCTGTATATAGCCTCCACATTGACTCTGTACCGGTAGCCCCTGTATATAGCCTCCACATTGACTCTGTACCGGTACCCCCTGTATATAGCCTCCACATTGACTCTGTACCGGTAGCCCCTGTATATAGCCTCCACATTGACTCGGTACCGGTAGCCCTTGTATATAGCCTCCACATTGACTCGGTACCGGTAGCCCTTGTATATAGCCTCCACATTGACTCTGTACCGGTACCCCCTGTATATAGCCTCCACATTGACTCGGTACCGGTACCCCCTGTATATAGCCTCCACATTGACTCGGTACCGGTACCCCCTGTATATAGCCTCCACATTGACTCGGTACCGGTACCCCCTGTATATAGCCTCCACATTGACTCGGTACCGGTAGCCCCTGTATATAGCCTCCACATTGACTCGGTACCGGTAGCCCCTGTATATAGCCTCCACATTGACTCTGTACCGTAATACCCTGTATATAGTCTCCACATTGACTCTGTACCGTAACTCCCTGTATATAGCCTCCACATTGACTCTGTACCGTAATACCCTGTATATAGTCTCCACATTGACTCTGTACCGTAACACCCTGTATATAGCCTCCACATTGACTCGGTACCGGTAGCCCCTGTATATAGCCTCCACATTGACTCGGTACCGGTAGCCCCTGTATATAGCCTCCACATTGACTCGGTACCGGTAGCCCTTGTATATAGCCTCCACATTGACTCGGTACCGGTAGCCCCTGTATATAGCCTCCACATTGACTCTGTACCGGTAGCCCCTGTATATAGCCTCCACATTGACTCGGTACCGGTAGCCCTTGTATATAGCCTCCACATTGACTCTGTACCGGTACCCCCTGTATTTAGCCTCCACATTGACTCGGTACCGGTAGCCCCTGTATATAGCCTCCACATTGACTCGGTACTGGTAGCCCTTGTATATAGCCTCCACATTGACTCTGTACCGGTAGCCCCTGTATATAGCCTCCACATTGACTCGGTACCGGTAGCCCTTGTATATAGCCTCCACATTGACTCTGTACCGGTAGCCCTTGTATATAGCCTGCACATTGACTCGGTACCGGTAGCCCTTGTATATAGCCTCCACATTGACTCGGTACCGGTAGCCCTTGTATATAGCCTCCACATTGACTCTGTACCGGTAGCCCCTGTATATAGCCTCCACATTGACTCTGTACCGGTAGCCCCTGTATAAAGCCTCCACATTGACTCTGCACTGCTGCTACTCACTATTTATTGTCGATGCATAGTCACTTTACCTCTACCTACATGTACAAATGACCTGGACTAACCTGTACTCCCACACATTGACTCGGTACCGGTAGCCCCTGTATATAGCCTCCACATTGACTCGGTACCGGTACCCCCTGTATATAGCCTCCACATTGACTCGGTACCGGTACCCCCTGTATATAGCCTCCACATTGACTCGGTACCGGTAGCCCCTGTATATAGCCTCCACATTGACTCGGTACCGGTAGCCCCTGTATATAGCCTCCACATTGACTCTGTACCGGTACCCCCTGTATATAGCCTCCACATTGACTCTGTACCGTAACACCCTGTATATAGCCTCCACATGGACTCTGTACCGGTACCCCCTGTATATAGCCTCCACATGGACTCTGTACCGGTACCCCCTGTATATAGCCTCCACATTGACTCTGTACCAGTACCCCCTGTATATAGCCTCCACATTGACTCTGTACCGGTACCCCCTGTATATAGCCTCCACATTGACTCTGTACCGGTACCCCCTGTATATAGCCTCCACATTGACTCTGTACCAGTACCCCCTGTATATAGCCTCCACATTGACTCTGTACCGGTACCCCCTGTATATAGCCTCCACATTGACTCTGTACCGGTACCCCCTGTATATAGCCTCCACATTGACTCTGTACCGGTACCCCCTGTATATAGCCTCCACATTGACTCTGTACCGGTACCCCCTGTATATAGCCTCCACATTGACTCTGTACTGGTACCCCCTGTATATAGCCTCCACATTGACTCTGTACCGGTACCCCCTGTATATAGCCTCCACATTGACTCTGTACCGGTACCCCCTGTATATAGCCTCCACATTGACTCTGTATCGGTACCCCCTGTATATAGCCTCCACATTGACTCTGTACTGGTACCCCCTGTATATAGCCTCCACATTGACTCTGTACTGGTACCCCCTGTATATAGCCTCCACATGGACTCTGTACCGGTACCCCCTGTATATAGCCTCCACATTGACTCTGTACCGGTACCCCCTGTATATAACCTCCACATTGACTCTGTACTGGTACCCCCTGTATATAGCCTCCACATTGACTCTGTACCGGTACCCCCTGTATATAGCCTCCACATTGACTCTGTACCGGTACCCCCTGTATATAACCTCCACATTGACTCTGTACTGGTACCCCCTGTATATAGCCTCCACATGGACTCTGTACCGGTACCCCCTGTATATAGCCTCCACATTGACTCTGTACTGGTACCCCCTGTATATAGCCTCCACATTGACTCTGTACCGGTACCCCCTGTATATAGCCTCGTTATTTTTATTTTATTCTGTTACTTTTTATATATTTTTTACTTTAGTTTATTCAGTAAATATTTTCTTAATTCTTTCTTGAACTGCTTTGTTGGTTAAGGGCAAGTAAATATTTCACCGTTTTTTAATTCATTAATTAATTTCACCTTTATTTAACCAGTAGGCTAGTTGAGAACAAGTTCTCATTTACAACTGTGACCTGGCCAAGATAAAGCAAAGCAGTGCAGCACAAACAACAATATGAGGATGAAGTAGTTGGATGGGCTGTTTACAGATGGGCTATGTACAGGTGCAGTGATCTGTGAGCTGCTCTGACAGCTGATGCTTAAAGTTAGTGAGGGAGATATGAGTCTCCAGCTTCAGGGATTTTTTGCAATTCGTTCCAGTCATTGGCAGCAGAGAACTGGAAGGAAAGGCAGTGGGTGCTGCTATGGTGACCAGTGAGCTGAGATGAGGCAGGGCTTTACCTAGCAGAGACTTGTAGATAACCTGTAGCCAGTGGGTTTGGCGATGAGTATGAAGCGAGGGCCAAACAACGAGAGTGTACAGGTCGCAGTAGTGGGTAGTATATGGGGCTTTGGTGACAAAACGGATGGCACTGTGATAGACTACATCCAATTTGCTGAGTAGATTATTGGAGGCTATTTTATAGATGACATCGCCGAAGTCGAGGATCGGTAGGATGGTCAGTTTTACAAGGGTATGTTTGGCAGCATGAGTGAAGGATGCTTTGTTGCGAAATAGGAAGCCGATTCTAGATTTAATTTTGGATTGGAGATGCTTAATGTGAGTCTGGAAGGAGAGTTTATAGTCTAACCAGACACCTAGGTATTTGTAGTTGTCTACATATTCATTTTCAAGTCAGAGCCGTCCAGAGTAGTGATGCTGGACGGGCGAGCAGGTGTGGGCATCAATCGATTGAAGAGCATGCATTTAGTTTTACTTGTATTTAAAAGCAGTTGGAGGCCACGGAAGGAGAGTTGTATGGCACAGTGTCCAAAGAAGGGCCAGAAGTATACAGAATGGTGTCGTCTGCGTAGAGGTGGATCAGAGAATCACTAGATATAGGTATGTAGCAGTTTGGGTCTAGTGTGTCCCCCCCTTTGAGGAGGGGGATGACCGCGGCAGCTTTCCAATCTTTGGGGATCTCAGACAATACAAAGAGAGGTTGAACAGGCTAATAATAGGGGTTGCAACAATTTTGGCAGATAATTTTAGAAAGAGAGGGTCCAGATTGTCTAGCCCTGCTGATTTGTAGGGGTCCAGATTTTGCAGTTCTTTAAGAACACCTGCTATCTGGATTTGGGTGAAGGAGAAATGGGGAAGGCTTGATATCTATCTGGATTTGGGTGAAGGAGAAATGGGGAAGGCTTGATATCTATCTGGATTTGGGTGAAGGAGACAAAGTTAGATTTATTTTGAAATTACATGTGGCTCCTACCTGTATTTGTATAACTTGATGAGACAATTCATTTATTTTAGTTTCGACGGTATGAACATCGGGAAACCACCCAACAGGAGTGTCGGACGGACACACACACACACACACACACTGCTCTAACATGGTGTCTTACTCCATCATAGAGGCCTCCTTGAGGTTACAGGGGACGGACAGATGAACGGACACACACAGTAGTCTAAACAGTGTCTTACTCCATCATAGAGGCCTCCTTGGTCTCCAGTATGTGGTCTGTGAGGATCCAGGGCATGGACATCTCGATGGGGAACTGGATCCTGCGCCCCATGGTCAGCTCCAGGAAGAACTCTCTGAACCACAGCTGAGACAGGTCACAGCACTGCTGTAGGGTCTCTGTTAGGGGACAGAGGGTTAGAGAGGGGGCAGAGGGTTAGGGAGGGGACAGAGGGTTAGGGGGGACAGAGGGTTAGAGAGGGGACAGACAGAGGGTTAGAGAGGGGACAGACAGAGGGTTAGAGAGGGGACAGAGGGAGGGTTAGGGGGGGACAGAGGGTTAGGGGGGGACAGAGGATTAGGGGGGAACAGACGGAGGGTTAGGGGGGGATAGAGGGTTAGGGGGGGACAGAGGGTTAGAGAGGGGGCAGACGGAGGTTTAGGGGGTTAGAGAGGGGGCAGACGGAGGGTTAGGGGGGGACAGAGGGTTAGGGGGGGACAGAGGGTTAGAGAGGGGACAGACGGAGGGTTAGGGGGGGACAGAGGGTTAGGGGGGGACATAGGGTTAGAGAGGGGGCAGACGGAGGGTTAGGGGGGGACAGAGGGTTAGGGGGGGACAGAGGGTTAGAGAGGGGGCAGAGGGAGGGTTAGGGGGGGACAGAGAGATAGGGGGGACAGAGGGTTAGAGAGGGGACAGAGGGTTAGAGAGGGGACAGACGGAGGGTTAGAGAGGGGACAGATGGAGGGTTAGAGAGGGGACAGACAGAGGGTTAGAGAGGGGACAGATGGAGGGTTAGAGAGGGGACAGACAGAGGGTTAGAGAAGGGACAGACGGAGGGTTAGAGAGGGGACAGACGGAGGGTTAGAGAGGGGACAGACGGAGGGTTAGAGAGGGGACAGACAGAGGGTTAGAGAAGGGACAGACGGAGGGTTAGAGAGGGGACAGACGGAGGGACAGACGGAGGGTTAGAGAGGGAACAGACGGAGGGTTAGAGAGGGGACAGACGGAGGGTTAGAGAGGCGACAGACGGAGGGTTAGAGAAGGGACAGACGGAGGGTTAGAGAGGGGACAGACGAAGGGTTAGAGAGGGGACAGACGGAGGGTTAGAGAGGGGACAGACGGAGGGTTAGAGAGGGGACAGACGGAGGGTTAGAGAGGGGACAGAGGGTTAGAGAGGGGACAGACGGAGGGTTAGAGAGGGGACAGACAGAGGGTTAGAGAAGGGACAGACGGAGGGTTAGAGAGGGGACAGACGGAGGGACAGACGGAGGGTTAGAGAGGGGACAGACGGAGGGTTAGAGAGGGGACAGACGGAGGGTTAGAGAGGGGACAGACGGAGGGTTAGAGAGGCGACAGACGGAGGGTTAGAGAAGGGACAGACGGAGGGTTAGAGAGGGGACAGACGGAGGGTTAGAGAGGGGACAGACGGAGGGTTAGACAGACAGGGGGAGCAGGAGGTACCGGCTGCATCATCCTATGTCCTCTGGTCTAAAGTGGTGCCATCTGGGATGTAGACTCTGTCCCTACCGGTCTCCTTACCGCTGAAGTCTGTCTCTACCGGTCTCCTTACCACTGAAGTCTGTCTCTACCGGTCTCCTTACCCCTGAAGTCTGTCTCTACCGGTCTCCATACCGCTGAAGTCTGTCTCTACCGGTCTCCTTACCGCTGAAGTCTGACTCTACCGGTCTCCTTACCCCTGAAGTCTGTCTCTACCGGTCTCCTTACCCCTGAAGTCTGTCTCTACCGGTCTCCTTACCCATGAAGTCTGACTCTACCGGTCTCCTTACCCCTGAAGTCTGTCTCTACCGGTCTCCTTACCCCTGAAGTCTGACTCTACCGGTCTCCTTACCGCTGAAGTTGAGCAGGTGAGTATAGAAGAAGGACTCTCTGTGGAACTTCTCCATGTCCATGATGGTGGGTCCCTCCAGACAGCTGCGGAGGGTCTTCTTAGAACCACTTTTATCAGCTATCAGAGACTCCAGCATGGTACGAACCATGTACAGCTACAGAGGAGGAGGAGAGGAAGAGGAGGGAGGAGGAGGAATGGAAAGGTACAGAAGGGAGGAGGAGGAGAAATTAGGTTTAAGGTTTAATAAAATGTTTTTATTAAACCTTAAACCTAATTTCTCCTCCTCCTCCTCCCCTCTATATTCAATTTCTGTTTGGTCTCCACCAACACTGTTCTGTATGTAACTAACTTCTAGTTGGTCTCCACCAACACTGTTCTGTATGTAACTAACTTCTGGTTAGTCTTAGGAATGTTAATGGTTAACCGCTGGAAATACATTTGATTGGTACTGCTTATCGGTCTACAGGTTCAAAAAGGGCTGCAAAGGGGTGTGTAACTGGTGGCAGTGAAACAAGACTCTGTAAAGGGGTGTGTAACTGGTGGCAGTGAAACAAGACTCTGTAAAGGGGTGTGTAACTGGTGGCAGTGAAACAAGACACTGTAAAGGGGTGTGTAACCGGTGGCAGTGAAACAAGACTCTGTAAAGGGGTGTGTAACTGGTGGCAGTGAAACAAGACTCTGTAAAGGGGTGTGTAACTGGTGGCAGTGAAACAAGACACTGTAAAGGGGTGTGTAACCGGTGGCAGTGAAACAAGACTCTGTAAAGGGGTGTGTAACTGGTGGCAGTGAAACAAGACTCTGTAAAGGGGTGTGTAACTGGTGGCAGTGAAACAAGACTCTGTAAAGGGGTGTGTAACCGGTGGCAGTGAAACAAGACTCTGTAAAGGGGTGTGTAACTGGTGGCAGTGGAACAAGACTCTGTAAAGGGGTGTGTAACTGGTGGCAGTGAAACAAGACTCTGTAAAGGGGTGTGTAACTGGTGGCAGTGAAACAAGACTCTGTAAAGGGGTGTATAACTGGTGGCAGTGAAACAAGACTCTGTAAAGGGGTGTGTTGCAGTGAAACAACACTCTGTAAAGGGGTGTGTAACTGGTGGCAGTGAAAACAAGACTCTGTAAAGGGATTTGTAACTGGTGGCAGTGAAACAAGACTCTGTAAAGGGGTGTGTAACTGGTGGCAATGAAGCAAGACTCTGTAAAGGGGTGAGTTGCAGTGAAACAAGACTCTGTAAAGGGGTGTGTTGCAGTGAAACAAGACTCTGTAAAGGGGTGTGTTGCAGTGAAACAAGACTCTGTAAAGGGGTGTGTAACCGGTGGCAGTGAAACAAGACTCTGTAAAGGGGTGTGTAACCGGTGGCAGTGAAACAAGACTCTGTAAAGGGGTGTGTAACTGTTGGCAGTGAAACAAGACTCTGTAAAGGGGTGTGTAACTGTTGGCAGTGAAACAAGACTCTGTAAAGGGGTGTGTAACTGGTGGCAGTGAAACAAGACTCTGTAAAGGGGTGTGTAACTGGTGGCAGTGAAACAAGACTCTGTAAAGGGGTGTGTAACTGGTGGCAGTGAAACAAGACTCTGTAAAGGGGTGTGTAACCGGTGGCAGTGAAACAAGACTCTGTAAAGGGGTGTGTTGCAGTGAAACAAGACTCTGTAAAGGGGTGTGTTGCAGTGAAACAAGACTCTGTAAAGGGGTGTGTAACCTGTGGCAGTGAAACAAGACTCTGTAAAGGGGTGTGTAACCGGTGGCAGTGAAACAAGACTCTGTAAAGGGGTGTGTTGCAGTGAAACAATACTCTGTAAGGGGGTGTGTTGCAGTGAAACAAGACTCTGTAAAGGGGTGTGTAACCGGTGGTTTTGTTGTAAACAAGACTCTGTAAAGGGGTGTGTTGCAGTGAAACAAGACTATGTAAAGGGGTGTGTTGCAGTGAAACAAGACTCTGTAAAGGGGTGTGTAACCGGTGGCAGTGAAACAAGACTCTGTAAAGGGGTGTGCAACTGGTGTCAGTGAAACAAGACTCTGTAAGGGGTGTGTAACCGGTGGTTTTGTTGTAAACAAGACTCTGTAAAGGGGTGTGTAACTGGTGGCAGTGAAACAAGAGGCTGTAAAGGGGTGTGTTGCAGTGAAACAATACTCTGTAAGGGGGTGTGTAACTGGTGGCAGTGAAACAAGACTCTGTAAAGGGGTGTGTAACTGGTGGCAGTGAAACAAGAGGCTGTAAAGGGGTGTGTTGCAGTGAAACAATACTCTGTAAGGGGGTGTGTAACTGGTGGCAGTGAAACAAGACTCTGTAAAGGGGTGTGTAACTGGTGGCAGTGAAACAAGACTCTGTAAAGGGGTGTGTAAATGGTGGCAGTGAAACAAGACTCTGTAAAGGGGTGTGTAACTGGTGGCAGTGAAACAAGACTCTGTAAAGGGGTGTGTAACTGGTGGCAGTGATACAAGACTCTGTAAAGAAGTGTGTGTAACCGGTGGCAGTGAAACAAGACTCTGTAAAGGGGTGTGTAACTGGTGGCAGTGAAACAAGACTCTGTAAAGGGGTGTGTAACTGGTGGCAGTGAAACAAGACTCTGTAAAGGGGTATGTAACTGGTGGCAGTGAAACAAGACTCTGTAAAGGGGTGTGTTGCAGTGAAACAAGACTCTGTAAAGGGGTGTGTTGCAGTGAAACAAGACTCTGTAAAGGGGTGTGTAACCGTTGGCAGTGAAACAAGACTCTGTAAAGGGGTGTGTAACTGGTGGCAGTGAAACAAGACTCTGTAAAGGGGTGTGTAACTGGTGGCAGTGAAACAAGACTCTGTAAAGGTGTGTGTAACTGGTGGCAGTGAAACAAGACTCTGTAAAGGGGTGTGTAACTGGTGGCAGTGAAACAAGACTCTGTAAAGGGGTGTGTAACTGTTGGCAGTGAAACAAGAATCTGTAAAGGGGTGTGTAACCGGTGGCAGTGAAACAAGACTCTGTAAAGGGGTGTGTAACTGGTGGCAGTGAAACAAGACTATGTAAAGGGGTGTGTAACTGGTGGCAGTGAAACAAGACTCTGTAAAGGGGTGTGTAACTGTTGGCAGTGAAACAAGACTCTGTAAAGGGGTGTGTAACCGGTGGCAGTGAAACAAGACTCTGTAAAGGGGTGTGTAACCGGTGGCAGTGAAACAAGACTCTGTAAAGGGGTGTGTAACTGTTGGCAGTGAAACAAGACTCTGTAAAGGGGTGTGTAACCGGTGGCAGTGAAACAAGACTATGTAAAGGGGTGTGTAACTGGTGGCAGTGAAACAAGACTCTGTAAAGGGGTGTGTAACTGTTGGCAGTGAAACAAGACTCTGTAAGGGGGTGTGTAACTTGTGGCAGTGAAACAAGACTGTAAAGTGGTGTGTTGCAGTGAAACAAGACTCTGTAAAGAAGTGTGTGTAACCGGTGGCAGTGAAACAAGACTCTGTAAAGGGGTGTGTAACTGGTGGCAGTGAAACAAGACTCTGTAAAGGGGTGTGTAACTGGTGGCAGTGAAACAAGACTCTGTAAAGGGGTGTGTAACTGGGTAATAACCGGAGCAGTTTAATTTCAACGGCATAAAGAAATAACCAACATGGATACAAAACCCGACGTGCACCAGTCAACATGTGCACAAGCACTTACTACAAACAATTCCACACAAAGACATGGGGAGAACAGAAGGTTAAAGGAACCGACCTCGGTGGAAGTCGTGACAGGGCTTTATAAATACATTTGATTTGATTACGTTAGACTGCTTCAAAGTGTAGCGAGAAATAACATGGCTTCAGGCTGGATCAACACCCGTTGCATAGAGCTCTCCCAGCTTAGAAGTTGTGGAAACGTATGTTTTTGGTTTGACATTGGTTGTGGGAACGAAGCCATAAGTTTCCTGACAGGTTTTTTAAAAACATTTTGAGAACAGAAGTGAAAGTGAAAGAAAGTTGTGAGAAGGTTCTATGCCAAATAATCATCGACAATCACGTTCTCACCAAGCTCTGAGAAACATGGTTCTCAGAACGCTATGTGCTAGCTGGGTTCACTCTCTTTAGAACGGAGGTTAGTGATGTACTCCTAGAAGGCAGGACTGGGCTGATAACTCTGTCATTTATAACATAACAGATCATTAGTGATGTACTCCTAGAAGGCAGGACTGGGCTGATAACTCTGTCATTTATAACATAACAGATCATTAGTGATGTACTCCTAGAAGGCAGGACTGGGCTGATAACTCTGTCATTTATAACATAACAGATCATTAGTGATGTACTCCTAGAAGGCAGGACTGGGCTGATAACTCTGTCATGTATAACATAACAGAGCATTAGTGATGTAATCCTAGAAGGCAGGACTGGGCTGATAACTCTGTCATTTATAACATAACAGATCGTTAGTGATGTACTCCTAGAAGGCAGGACTGGGCTGATAACTATGTCACTTATAACATAACAGATCATTAGTGATGTACTCCTAGAAGGCAGGACTGGGCTGATAACTCTGTCATGTATAACATAACAGATCATTAGTGATGTACTCCTAGAAGGCAGGAATGGGCTGATAACTCTGTCATGTATAACATAACAGATCATTAGTGATGTACTCCTAGAAGGCAGGACTGGGCTGATAACTATGTCATGTATAACATAACAGATCATTAGTGATGTACTCCTAGAAGGCAGGACTGGGCTGATAACTCTGTAATTTATAACATAACAGATCATTAGTGATGTACTCCTAGAAGGCAGGACTGGGCTGATAACTCTGTCATTTATAACATAACAGATCATTAGTGATGTACTCCTAGAAGGCAGGACTGGGCTGATAACTCTGTCATGTATAACATAACAGAGCATTAGTGATGTACTCCTAGAAGGCAGGACTGGGCTGATAACTCTGTCATTTATAACATAACAGATCATTAGTGATGTACTCCTAGAAGGCAGGACTGGGCTGATAACTCTGTCATTTATAACATAACAGATCATTAGTGATGTACTCCTAGAAGGCAGGACTGGGCTGATAACTCTGTCATGTATAACATAACAGAGCATTAGTGATGTACTCCTAGAAGGCAGGACTGGGCTGATAACTCTGTCATTTATAACATAACAGATCATTCGTGATCTAGAAAAAGCTAATGCTATGGTACAGCTGATACATTTGCTGTGATGGTAAAAAGGAGACAACGTGTGAGAAATAAAGTCAGGTTACAGCGATGGCTGTCTGTAGTAGTAATCGTAGACACAGAGCGGTGACAGACCTGTGTGCTGGAGGGGCCGACGGCACGGCGGGGGACCTTGATGTCAAAGCCTCCCTTGGGGTCTTTCTCTCCTCGCAGGGCAGGGTCATTGTGGGGCTCACGCCCTGTCTCCCAATCACAGATGGTCTTCCTGATGGCCTGCAGGACACTGGGGAGAGAACAGCACCACATACATGAAAAACTCTCAGTTCACATCAGGGGTCTGACACTCTGACACTGGAGATGATAAAGCAGGTAGGGAAAAAAAACCTGCACTAGCTGGAGAACTCTGTGCCCCCCCCATTTTGTGCGGTCCTGTGTGTTCCGTCGTACCTCTGCACCACGCTCTTCTTCTTCTTGATGGCCTGCCGTAGCGGGTCTCTCAGGGTGAGCTGGGCGAAGTCCTGCAGGGCTGAGTAGATGGTATGGCGGATAGCGTGGTTAAACACCGACTCCATACGACCCATCAGGACCTGTAAACCCTTTATCATGGCCATCACCTGGAGGGAAGGACCACCTCACGGTTAGTTAGTCTCTAACACACCTAGAGACAGGTTAGTTAGTCTCTAACACACCTAGAGACAGGAACACACCTCAGACATAACATTTATAAACCCTTTATCATGGCCATCACCTGGAGGGAAGGACCACCTCACAGTTAGTTAGTCTCTAAAACACCTAGAGACATGTTAGTTAGTCTCTAACACACCTAGAGACAGGTTAGTTAGTCTCTAACACACCTAGAGACAGGAACACACCTCAGACAGACATTTATAAACCCTTTATCATGGCCATCACCTGGAGGGAAGGACCACCTCACAGTTAGTTAGTCTCTAAAACACCTAGAGACAGGTTAGTTAGTCTCTAACACACCTAGAGACAGGTTAGTTAGTCTCTAACACACCTAGAGACAGGTTAGTTAGTCTCTAACACACCTAGAGACAGGTTAGTTAGTCTCTAACACACCTAGAGGCAGGTTAGTTAGTCTCTAACACACCTAGAGGCAGGTTAGTTAGTCTCTAACACACCTAGAGGCAGGTTAGTTAGTCTCTAACACACCTAGAGACAGGTTAGTTAGTCTCTAACACACCTAGAGACAGGTTAGTTAGTCTCTAACACACCTAGAGACAGGAACACACCTCAGACATACATTTATAAACCCTTTATCATGGCCATCACCTGGAGGGAAGGACCACCTCACGGTTAGTTAGTCTCTAACACACCTAGAGACAGGTTAGTTAGTCTCTAACACACCTAGAGACAGGTCAGTTAGTCTCTAACACACCTAGAGACAGGTTAATTAGTCTCTAACACACCTAGAGACAGGTTAGTTAGTCTCTAACACACCTAGAGACAGGTTAGTTAGTCTCTAACACACCTAGAGACAGGAATACACCTCAGACATACATTAATAAACCCTTTATCATGGCCATCACCTGGAGGGAAGGACCACCTCACGGTTAGTTAGTCTCTAACACACCTAGAGACAGGTTAGTTAGTCTCTAACACACCTAGAGACAGGTCAGTTAGTCTCTAACACACCTAGAGACAGGTTAATTAGTCTCTAACACACCTAGGGACAGGTTAGTTAGTCTCTAACACACCTAGAGACCGGTTAGTTAGTCTCTAACACACCCAGAGACAGGTTAGTTAGTCTCTAACACACCTAGAGACAGGTTAGTTAGTCTCTAACACACCTAGAGACAGGTCAGTTAGTCTCTAACACACCTAGAGACAGGTCAGTTAGTCTCTAACACACCTAGAGACAGGTTAGTTAGTCTCTAACACACCTAGAGACAGGTTAGTTAGTCTCTAACACACCTAGAGACAGGTTAGTTAGTCTCTAACACACCTAGAGACAGGTTAGTTAGTCTCTAACACACTTAGAGACAGGTTAGTTAGTCTCTAACACACCTAGAGGCAGGAACAAACCTCAGACATACATTTATAAACCCTTTATCATGGCCATCACCTGGAGGGAAGGACCACCTCACGGTTAGTTAGTCTCTAACACACCTAGAGACAGGTTAGTTAGTCTCTAACACACCTAGAGACAGGTTAGTTAGTCTCTAACACACCTAGAGACAGGAACACACCTCAGACATACATTTATAAACCCTTTATCATGGCCATCACCTGGAGGGAAGGACCACCCCACGGTCAGTTAGTCTCTAACACACCTAGAGACAGGTTAGTTGGTCTCTAACACACCTAGAGACAGGTTAGTTAGTCTCTAACACACCTAGAGACAGGTTAGTTAGTCTCTAACACACCTAGAGACAGGTCAGTTAGTCTCTAACACACCTAGAGACAGGTTAATTAGTCTCTAACACACCTAGGGACAGGTTAGTTAGTCTCTAACACACCTAGAGACCGGTTAGTTAGTCTCTAACACACCCAGAGACAGGTTAGTTAGTCTCTAACACACCTAGAGACAGGTTAGTTAGTCTCTAACACACCTAGAGACAGGTCAGTTAGTCTCTAACACACCCAGAGACAGGTCAGTTAGTCTCTAACACACCTAGAGACAGGTTAGTTAGTCTCTAACACACCTAGAGACAGGTTAGTTAGTCTCTAACACACCTAGAGACATGTTAGTTAGTCTCTAACACACCTAGAGACAGGTTAGTTAGTCTCTAACACACTTAGAGACAGGTTAGTTAGTCTCTAACACACCTAGAGGCAGGAACAAACCTCAGACATACATTTATAAACCCTTTATCATGGCCATCACCTGGAGGGAAGGACCACCTCACGGTTAGTTAGTCTCTAACACACCTAGAGACAGGTTAGTTAGTCTCTAACACACCTAGAGACAGGTTAGTTAGTCTCTAACACACCTAGAGACAGGAACACACCTCAGACATACATTTATAAACCCTTTATCATGGCCATCACCTGGAGGGAAGGACCACCCCACGGTCAGTTAGTCTCTAACACACCTAGAGACAGGTTAGTTGGTCTCTAACACACCTAGAGACAGGTTAGTTAGTCTCTAACACACCTAGAGACAGGTTAGTTAGTCTCTAACACACCTAGAGACAGGAACACACCTCAGACAGACATTTATAAACCCTTTATCATGGCCATCACCTGGAGGGAAGGACCACCTCACAGTTAGTTAGTCTCTAAAACACCTAGAGACAGGTTAGTTAGTCTCTAACACACCTAGAGACAGGTCAGTTAGTCTCTAACACACCTAGAGACAGGTTAATTAGTCTCTAACACACCTAGAGACAGGTTAGTTAGTCTCTAACACACCTAGAGACAGGTTAGTTAGTCTCTAACACACCCAGAGACAGGTTAGTTAGTCTCTAACACACCTAGAGACAGGTTAGTTAGTCTCTAACACACCTAGAGACAGGTCAGTTAGTCTCTAACACACCTAGAGACAGGTCAGTTAGTCTCTAACACACCTAGAGACATGTTAGTTAGTCTCTAACACACCTACAGACAGGTTAGTTAGTCTCTAACACACCTAGAGACAGGTTAGTTAGTCTCTAACACACCTAGAGACAGGTTAGTTAGTCTCTAACACACCTAGAGACGGGTCAGTTAGTCTCTAACACACCTAGAGACAGGTTAGTTAGTCTCTAACACACCTAGAGACAGGTCCGTTAGTCTCTAACACACCTAGAGACAGGACCACACCTCAGACATAACATTTATAAACCCTTTATCATGGCCATCACCTGGAGGGAAGGACCACCCCACGGTTAGTTAGTCTCTAACACACCTAGAGACAGGTTAGTTGGTCTCTAACACACCTAGAGACAGGTTAGTTAGTCTCTAACACACCTAGAGACAGGTTAGTTAGTCTCTAACACACCTAGAGACAGGAACACACCTCAGACATACATTTATAAACCCTTTATCATGGCCATCACCTGGAGGGAAGGACCACCTTAGGGTTAGTTAGTCTCTAACACACCTAGAGACAGGTTAGTTAGTCTCTAACACACCTAGAGACAGGTTAGTTAGTCTCTAACACACCCAGAGACAGGTTAGTTAGTCTCTAACACACCTAGAGACATGTCAGTTAGTCTCTAACACACCTAGAGACAGGTTAGTTAGTCTCTAACACACCTAGAGACAGGTTAGTTAGTCTCTAACACACCTAGAGACAGGTCAGTTAGTCTCTAACACACCTAGAGACAGGTCAGTTAGTCTCTAACACACCTAGAGACAGGTTAGTTAGTCTCTAACACACCTAGAGACAGGTTAGTTAGTCTCTAACACACCTAGAGACAGGTTCATTAGTCTCTAACACACCTAGAGACAGGACCACACCTCAGACATAACATTTATAAACTCTTTATCATGGCCATCACCTGGAGGGAAGGACCACCCCACGGTTAGTTAGTCTCTAACACACCTAGAGAAAGGTTAGTTAGTCTCTAACACACCTAGAGACAGGTTAGTTAGTCTCTAACACACCTAGAGACAGGAACACACCTCAGACATACATTTATAAACCCTTTATCATGGCCATAACCTGGAGGGAAGGACCACCCCACGGTTAGTTAGTCTCTAACACACCTAGAGACAGGTTAGTTAGTCTCTAACACACCTAGAGACAGGTTAGTTAGTCTCTAACACACCTAGAGACAGGTTAGTTAGTCTCTAACACACCTAGAGACAGGTTAGTTAGTCTCTAACACACCTAGAGACAGGTTAGTTAGTCTCTAACACACCTAGAGACAGGTTAGTTAGTCTCTAACACACCTAGAGACAGGAACACACCTCAGACATACATTTATAAACCCTTTATCATGGCCATCACCTGGAGGGAAGGACCACCCCACGGTTAGTTAGTCTCTAACACACCTAGAGACAGGTTAGTTGGTCTCTAACACACCTAGAGACAGGTTAGTTAGTCTCTAACACACCTAGAGACAGGAACACACCTCAGACATACATTTATAAACCCTTTATCATGGCCATCACCTGGAGGGAAGGACCACCCCACGGTCAGTTAGTCTCTAACACACCTAGAGACAGGTTAGTTGGTCTCTAACACACCTAGAGACAGGTTAGTTAGTCTCTAACACACCTAGAGACAGGTTAGTTAGTCTCTAACACACCTAGAGACAGGAACACACCTCAGACAGACATTTATAAACCCTTTATCATGGCCATCACCTGGAGGGAAGGACCACCTCACAGTTAGTTAGTCTCTAAAACACCTAGAGACAGGTTAGTTAGTCTCTAACACACCTAGAGACAGGTCAGTTAGTCTCTAACACACCTAGAGACAGGTTAATTAGTCTCTAACACACCTAGAGACAGGTTAGTTAGTCTCTAACACACCTAGAGACAGGTTAGTTAGTCTCTAACACACCCAGAGACAGGTTAGTTAGTCTCTAACACACCTAGAGACAGGTTAGTTAGTCTCTAACACACCTAGAGACAGGTCAGTTAGTCTCTAACACACCTAGAGACAGGTCAGTTAGTCTCTAACACACCTAGAGACAGGTTAGTTAGTCTCTAACACACCTACAGACAGGTTAGTTAGTCTCTAACACACCTAGAGACAGGTTAGTTAGTCTCTAACACACCTAGAGACAGGTTAGTTAGTCTCTAACACACCTAGAGACGGGTCAGTTAGTCTCTAACACACCTAGAGACAGGTTAGTTAGTCTCTAACACACCTAGAGACAGGTCCGTTAGTCTCTAACACACCTAGAGACAGGACCACACCTCAGACATAACATTTATAAACCCTTTATCATGGCCATCACCTGGAGGGAAGGACCACCCCACGGTTAGTTAGTCTCTAACACACCTAGAGACAGGTTAGTTGGTCTCTAACACACCTAGAGACAGGTTAGTTAGTCTCTAACACACCTAGAGACAGGTTAGTTAGTCTCTAACACACCTAGAGACAGGAACACACCTCAGACATAACATTTATAAACTCTTTATCATGGCCATCACCTGGAGGGAAGGACCACCCCACGGTTAGTTAGTCTCTAACACACCTAGAGAAAGGTTAGTTAGTCTCTAACACACCTAGAGACAGGAACACACCTCAGACATACATTTATAAACCCTTTATCATGGCCATAACCTGGAGGGAAGGACCACCCCACGGTTAGTTAGTCTCTAACACACCTAGAGACAGGTTAGTTAGTCTCTAACACACCTAGAGACAGGTTAGTTAGTCTCTAACACACCTAGAGACAGGTTAGTTAGTCTCTAACACACCTAGAGACAGGTTAGTTAGTCTCTAACACACCTAGAGACAGGTTAGTTAGTCTCTAACACACCTAGAGACAGGAACACACCTCAGACATACATTTATAAACCCTTTATCATGGCCATCACCTGGAGGGAAGGACCACCCCACGGTTAGTTAGTCTCTAACACACCTAGAGACAGGTTAGTTGGTCTCTAACACACCTAGAGACAGGTTAGTTAGTCTCTAACACACCTAGAGACAGGAACACACCTCAGACATACATTTATAAACCCTGTATCATGGCCATCACCTGGAGGGAAGGACCACCCCACGGTCAGTTAGTCTCTAACACACCTAGAGACAGGTTAGTTGGTCTCTAACACACCTAGAGACAGGTTAGTTAGTCTCTAACACACCTAGAGACAGGTTAGTTAGTCTCTAACACACCTAGAGACAGGAACACACCTCAGACAGACATTTATAAACCCTTTATCATGGCCATCACCTGGAGGGAAGGACCACCTCACAGTTAGTTAGTCTCTAAAACACCTAGAGACAGGTTAGTTAGTCTCTAACACACCTAGAGACAGGTCAGTTAGTCTCTAACACACCTAGAGACAGGTTAATTAGTCTCTAACACACCTAGAGACAGGTTAGTTAGTCTCTAACACACCTAGAGACAGGTTAGTTAGTCTCTAACACACCCAGAGACAGGTTAGTTAGTCTCTAACACACCTAGAGACAGGTTAGTTAGTCTCTAACACACCTAGAGACAGGTCAGTTAGTCTCTAACACACCTAGAGACAGGTCAGTTAGTCTCTAACACACCTAGAGACAGGTTAGTTAGTCTCTAACACACCTACAGACAGGTTAGTTAGTCTCTAACACACCTAGAGACAGGTTAGTTAGTCTCTAACACACCTAGAGACAGGTTAGTTAGTCTCTAACACACCTAGAGACGGGTCAGTTAGTCTCTAACACACCTAGAGACAGGTTAGTTAGTCTCTAACACACCTAGAGACAGGTCCGTTAGTCTCTAACACACCTAGAGACAGGACCACACCTCAGACATAACATTTATAAACCCTTTATCATGGCCATCACCTGGAGGGAAGGACCACCCCACGGTTAGTTAGTCTCTAACACACCTAGAGACAGGTTAGTTGGTCTCTAACACACCTAGAGACAGGTTAGTTAGTCTCTAACACACCTAGAGACAGGTTAGTTAGTCTCTAACACACCTAGAGACAGGAACACACCTCAGACATAACATTTATAAACTCTTTATCATGGCCATCACCTGGAGGGAAGGACCACCCCACGGTTAGTTAGTCTCTAACACACCTAGAGAAAGGTTAGTTAGTCTCTAACACACCTAGAGACAGGAACACACCTCAGACATACATTTATAAACCCTTTATCATGGCCATAACCTGGAGGGAAGGACCACCCCACGGTTAGTTAGTCTCTAACACACCTAGAGACAGGTTAGTTAGTCTCTAACACACCTAGAGACAGGTTAGTTAGTCTCTAACACACCTAGAGACAGGTTAGTTAGTCTCTAACACACCTAGAGACAGGTTAGTTAGTCTCTAACACACCTAGAGACAGGTTAGTTAGTCTCTAACACACCTAGAGACAGGAACACACCTCAGACATACATTTATAAACCCTTTATCATGGCCATCACCTGGAGGGAAGGACCACCCCACGGTTAGTTAGTCTCTAACACACCTAGAGACAGGTTAGTTGGTCTCTAACACACCTAGAGACAGGTTAGTTAGTCTCTAACACACCTAGAGACAGGAACACACCTCAGACATACATTTATAAACCCTGTATCATGGCCATCACCTGGAGGGAAGGACCACCCCACGGTCAGTTAGTCTCTAACACACCTAGAGACAGGTTAGTTGGTCTCTAACACACCTAGAGACAGGTTAGTTAGTCTCTAACACACCTAGAGACAGGTTAGTTAGTCTCTAACACACCTAGAGACAGGAACACACCTCAGACAGACATTTATAAACCCTTTATCATGGCCATCACCTGGAGGGAAGGACCACCTCACAGTTAGTTAGTCTCTAAAACACCTAGAGACAGGTTAGTTAGTCTCTAACACACCTAGAGACAGGTCAGTTAGTCTCTAACACACCTAGAGACAGGTTAATTAGTCTCTAACACACCTAGAGACAGGTTAGTTAGTCTCTAACACACCTAGAGACAGGTTAGTTAGTCTCTAACACACCCAGAGACAGGTTAGTTAGTCTCTAACACACCTAGAGACAGGTTAGTTAGTCTCTAACACACCTAGAGACAGGTCAGTTAGTCTCTAACACACCTAGAGACAGGTCAGTTAGTCTCTAACACACCTAGAGACAGGTTAGTTAGTCTCTAACACACCTACAGACAGGTTAGTTAGTCTCTAACACACCTAGAGACAGGTTAGTTAGTCTCTAACACACCTAGAGACAGGTTAGTTAGTCTCTAACACACCTAGAGACGGGTCAGTTAGTCTCTAACACACCTAGAGACAGGTTAGTTAGTCTCTAACACACCTAGAGACAGGTCCGTTAGTCTCTAACACACCTAGAGACAGGACCACACCTCAGACATAACATTTATAAACCCTTTATCATGGCCATCACCTGGAGGGAAGGACCACCCCACGGTTAGTTAGTCTCTAACACACCTAGAGACAGGTTAGTTGGTCTCTAACACACCTAGAGACAGGTTAGTTAGTCTCTAACACACCTAGAGACAGGTTAGTTAGTCTCTAACACACCTAGAGACAGGAACACACCTCAGACATAACATTTATAAACTCTTTATCATGGCCATCACCTGGAGGGAAGGACCACCCCACGGTTAGTTAGTCTCTAACACACCTAGAGAAAGGTTAGTTAGTCTCTAACACACCTAGAGACAGGAACACACCTCAGACATACATTTATAAACCCTTTATCATGGCCATAACCTGGAGGGAAGGACCACCCCACGGTTAGTTAGTCTCTAACACACCTAGAGACAGGTTAGTTAGTCTCTAACACACCTAGAGACAGGTTAGTTAGTCTCTAACACACCTAGAGACAGGTTAGTTAGTCTCTAACACACCTAGAGACAGGTTAGTTAGTCTCTAACACACCTAGAGACAGGTTAGTTAGTCTCTAACACACCTAGAGACAGGAACACACCTCAGACATACATTTATAAACCCTTTATCATGGCCATCACCTGGAGGGAAGGACCACCCCACGGTTAGTTAGTCTCTAACACACCTAGAGACAGGTTAGTTGGTCTCTAACACACCTAGAGACAGGTTAGTTAGTCTCTAACACACCTAGAGACAGGTTAGTTAGTCTCTAACACACCTAGAGACAGGAACACACCTCAGACATACATTTATAAACCCTTTATCATGGCCATCACCTGGAGGGAAGGACCACCTCAGGGTTAGTTAGTCTCTAACACACCTAGAGACAGGTTAGTTAGTCTCTAACACACCTAGAGACAGGTTAGTTAGTCTCTAACACACCCAGAGACAGGTTAGTTAGTCTCTAACACACCTAGAGACAGGTTAGTTAGTCTCTAACACACCTAGAGACAGGTTAGTTAGTCTCTAACACACCTAGAGACAGGTCAGTTAGTCTCTAACACACCTAGAGACAGGTTAGTTAGTCTCTAACACACCTAGAGACAGGTTCATTAGTCTCTAACACACCTAGAGACAGGACCACACCTCAGACATAACATTTATAAACTCTTTATCATGGCCATCACCTGGAGGGAAGGACCACCCCACGGTTAGTTAGTCTCTAACACACCTAGAGACAGGTTAGTTAGTCTCTAACACACCCAGAGACAGGTTAGTTAGTCTCTAACACACCTAGAGACAGGTCAGTTAGTCTCTAACACACCTAGAGACAGGTTAGTTAGTCTCTAACACACCTAGAGACAGGTTCATTAGTCTCTAACACACCTAGAGACAGGACCACACCTCAGACATAACATTTATAAACTCTTTATCATGGCCATCACCTGGAGGGAAGGACCACCCCACGGTTAGTTAGTCTCTAACACACCTAGAGACAGGTTAGTTAGTCTCTAACACACCCAGAGACAGGTTAGTTAGTCTCTAACACACCTAGAGACAGGTCAGTTAGTCTCTAACACACCTAGAGACAGGTTAGTTAGTCTCTAACACACCTAGAGACAGGTTAGTTAGTCTCTAACACACCTAGAGACAGGTTAGTTAGTCTCTAACACACCTAGAGACAGGACCACACCTCAGACATAACATTTATAAACTCTTTATCATGGCCATCACCTGGAGGGAAAGACCACCTCACGGTTAGTTAGTCTCTAACACACCTAGAGACAGGTTAGTTAGTCTCTAACACACCTAGAGACAGGTTAGTTAGTCTCTAACACACCTCAAACATACATTTATAAACCCTTTATCATGGCCATCACCTGGAGGGAAGGACCACCTCACGGTTAGTTAGTCTCTAACACACCTCAAACATACATTTATAAACCCTTTATCATGGCCATCACCTGGAGGGAAGGACCACCTCACGGTTAGTTAGTCTCTAACACACCTAGAGACAGGTTAGTTAGTCAGTCTCTAACACACCTAGAGACAGGTCAGTTAGTCTCTAACACACCTCAAACATACATTTATAAACCCTTTATCATGGCCATCACCTGGAGGGAAGGACCACCTCACGGTTAGTTAGTCTCTAACACACCTCAAACATACATTTATAAACCCTTTATCATGGCCATCACCTGGAGGGAAGGACCACCTCACGGTTAGTTAGTCTCTAACACACCTCAAACATACATTTATAAACCCTTTATCATGGCCATCACCTGGAGGGAAGGACCACCTCACGGTTAGTTAGTCTCTAACACACCTAGAGACAGGTTAGTTAGTCAGTCTCTAACACACCTAGAGACAGGTCAGTTAGTCTCTAACACACCTCAGACATACATTTATAAACCCTTTATCATGGCCATCACCTGGAGGGAAGGACCACCTCACGGTTAGTTAGTCTCTAACACACCTAGAGACAGGTTAGTTAGTCTCTAACACACCTAGAGGCAGGTTCGTTAGTCTCTAACACACCTAGAGACAGGACCACACCTCAGACATACATTTATAAACCCTTTATCATGGCCATCACCTGGAGGGAAGGACCACCCCACGGTTAGTTAGTCTCTAACACACCTAGAGACAGGAACACACCTCAGACATACATTTATAAACCCTTTATCATGGCCATCACCTGGAGGGAAGGACCACCTCACGGTTAGTTAGTCTCTAACACACCTAGAGACAGGTTAGTTAGTCTCTAACACACCTAGAGACAGGTTAGTTAGTCTCTAACACATCTAGAGACAGGTTAGTTAGTCTCTAACACACCTAGAGACAGGTTAGTTAGTCTCTAACACACCTAGAGACAGGTTAGTTAGTCTCTAACACACCTAGAGACATGTTAGTTAGTCTCTAACACACCTAGAGACAGGTTAGTTAGTCTCTAACACACCTAGAGACAGGTTAGTTAGTCTCTAACACACCTAGAGACAGGTTAGTTAGTCTCTAACACACCTAGAGACAGGACCACACCTCAGACATAACATTTATAAACCCTTTATCATGGCCATCACCTGGAGGGAAGGACCACCTCACGGTTAGTTAGTCTCTAACACACCTCAAACATACATTTATAAACCCTTTATCATGGCCATCACCTGGAGGGAAGGACCACCTCACGGTTAGTTAGTCTCTAACACACCTCAAACATACATTTATAAACCCTTTATCATGGCCATCACCTGGAGGGAAGGACCACCTCACGGTTAGTTAGTCTCTAACACACCTAGAGACAGGTTAGTTAGTCAGTCTCTAACACACCTAGAGACAGGTTAGTTAGTCTCTAACACACCTAGAGACAGGTTAGTTAGTCAGTCTCTAACACACCTAGAGACAGGTCAGTTAGTCTCTAACACACCTCAGACATACATTTATAAACCCTTTATCATGGCCATCACCTGGAGGGAAGGACCACCTCACGGTTAGTTAGTCTCTAACACACCTCAAACATACATTTATAAACCCTTTATCATGGCCATCACCTGGAGGGAAGGACCACCTCACAGTTAGTTAGTCTCTAACACACCTAGAGACAGGTTAGTTAGTCAGTCTCTAACACACCTAGAGACAGGTTAGTTAGTCTCTAACACACCTAGAGACAGGTTAGTTAGTCTCTAACACACCTAGAGACAGGTTAGTTAGTCAGTCTCTAACACACCTAGAGACAGGTTAGTTAGTCTCTAACACACCTCAGACATACATTTATAAACCCTTTATCATGGCCATCACCTGGAGGGAAGGACCACCTCACGGTTAGTTAGTCTCTAACACACCTCAGACATACATTTATAAACCCTTTATCATGGCCATCACCTGGAGGGAAGGACCACCTCACGGTTAGTTAGTCTCTAACACACCTAGAGACAGGTTAGTTAGTCAGTCTCTAACACACCTAGAGACAGGTTAGTTAGTCTCTAACACACCTAGAGACAGGTTAGTTAGTCTCTAACACACCCAGAGACAGGTTAGTTAGTTTCTAACACACCTAGAGACAGGTTCGTTAGTCTCTAACACACCTCAGACATACATTTATAAACCCTTCGTTACATCAGCAGTTGGCCAAAGCAGTCAACGGTAGAGTTAGAGATGTGCCGTCTAGCCAACTCCTATAGAAGTCCTAGGACCACAGAAGGGACTAGGCTAGGGAATTACCAGGCTAGGTAATGACCAGGCTAGGTAATTACCAGGCTAGGTAATGACCAGGTTAGGTAATGACCAGGCTAGGTAATGACCAGGCTAGGTAATGACCAGGCTAGGTAATGACCAGGCTAGGTAATGACCAGGCTAGGTAATGACCGGGTTAGGTAATGACCGGGTTAGGTAATTACCAGGCTAGGTAATTACCAGGTTAGGTAATGACCAGGCTAGGTAATGACCAGGCTAGGTAATGACCAGGTTAGGTAATGACCAGGCTAGGTAATTACCAGGTTAGGTAATGACCAGGCTAGGTAATGACCAGGTTAGGTAAAGACCAGGCTAGGTAACGACCAGGCTAGGTAACGACCAGGCTAGGTAACGACCAGGCTAGGTAACGACCAGGTTAGGTAATGACCAGGCTAGGTAATGACCAGGCTAGGTAACGACCAGGCTAGGTAATGACCAGGTTAGGTAATGACCAGGCTAGGTAATGACCAGGCTAGGTAATGACCAGGCTAGGTAACGACCAGGCTAGGTAATGACCAGGCTAGGTAATGACCAGGCTAGGTAATGACCAGGCTAGGTAATTACCAGGTTAGGTAATGACCAGGCTAGGTAATTACCAGGCTAGGTAATGACCAGGCTAGGTAATGACCGGGTTAGGTAATTACCAGGCTAGGTAATGACCAGGCTAGGTAATGACCAGGCTAGGTAATGACCGGGTTAGGTAATTACCAGGCTAGGTAATGACCAGGCTAGGTAATGACCAGGCTAGGTAATGACCGGGTTAGGTAATGACCAGGCTAGGTAATGACCAGGTTAGGTAATGACCAGGTTAGGTAATGACCAGGTTAGGTAATGACCGGGTTAGGTAATGACCAGGCTAGGTAATGACCAGGCTATGTAATGACCAGGTTAGGTAATGACCAGGCTAGGTAACGACCAGGCTAGGTAACGACCAGGCTAGGTAACGACCAGGCTAGGTAACGACCAGGCTAGGTAATGACCAGGCTAGGTAATGACCAGGTTAGGTAATGACCAGGCTAGGTAATTACCAGGCTAGGTAATGACCAGGCTAGGTAATGACCGGGTTAGGTAATTACCAGGCTAGGTAATGACCAGGCTAGGTAATGACCGGGCTAGGTAATGACCGGGTTAGGTAATTACCAGGCTAGGTAATGACCAGGCTAGGTAATGACCAGGCTAGGTAATGACCGGGTTAGGTAATGACCAGGTTAGGTAATGACCAGGTTAGGTAATGACCAGGTTAGGTAATGACCAGGTTAGGTAATGACCGGGTTAGGTAATGACCAGGCTAGGTAATGACCAGGCTAGGTAATGACCAGGTTAGGTAATGACCAGGTTAGGTAATGACCAGGTTAGGTAATGACCGGGTTAGGTAATGACCAGGCTAGGTAATGACCAGGCTAGGTAATGACCAGGCTATGTAATGACCAGGCTATGTAATGACCAGGTTAGGTAATGACCAGGCTAGGTAATGACCAGGTTAGGTAATGACCAGGTTAGGTAATGACCAGGCTAGGTAATGACCAGGCTAGGTAATGACCAGGTTAGGTAATAACCAGGCTAGGTAATGACTAGGTTAGGTAATGACCAGAACAGCTGGCTAGACAGCAGAAACAGATATGGGACCAGGCTAGGTAATGACCAGAACAGGTAATGACCTGGCTAGGTAATGACCAGAATAGGTAATGACCAGGCTAGGTAATGATCTGGCTAGGTAATGACCAGAATAGGTTATGACCTGGCTAGGTAATGACCAGAATAGGTAATGACCATAATAGGTAAGGACCTGGCTAGGTAATGACCAGAATAGGTAATGACCAGGCTAGGTAATGACCAGAATAGGTAATGACCTGGCTAGGTAACGACCAGGCTAGGTAATGACCAGGCTAGGTAAAGACCAGAACAGCTGGCTAGACAGCAGAAACAGATTAGGGACCAGGCTAGGTAATGACCAGGCTAGGTAATGACCAGGCTAGGTAATGACCAGGCTAGGTAAAGACCAGAACAGCTGGCTAGACAGCAGAAACAGATTAGGGACCAGGCTAGGTAATGACCAGAACAGCTGGCTAGACAGCAGAAACAGATACAGGACCAGGCTAGGTAATGACCAGGCTAGGTAACGACCAGGCTAGGTAATGACCAGAACAGCTGGCTAGACAGCAGAAACAGATTAGGGACCAGGCTAGGTAACGACCAGGCTAGGTAATGACCAGAACAGCTGGCTAGACAGCAGAAACAGATACAGGACCAGGCTAGGTAATGACCAGGCTAGGTAATGACCAGGCTAGGTAATGACCAGAACAGCTGGCTAGACAGCAGAAACAGATACAGGACCAGGCTAGGTAATGACCAGGCTAGGTAATGACCAGGCTAGGTAATGACCAGGTTAGGTAACGACCAGGTTAGGTAACGAACGACCGGGCTAGGTAAAGACCAGGCTAGGTAAAGAGCAGGCTAGGGTGATTGGACAACAGACAGATTGTGGAGGGGAAAAGGTAGTAAACTGACCTCGACAAGGGCAAACTTCTCCTCAATGGTGTAGTTGTATCGTGTAGCTCGTTCATACTCCTCCGCGTTGTCAGGACACTCCTTGTTCGAGTACTTATCCGTTGGATGAACCAGCTTCCACGAGTACTGCAGGAAGAGTTGTCTTCATCATCCTCATCATTATCAACATCATCAACATTATATATATATTTTTTTAAGGTGTCACATGCACCGAATACAACAGTGAAACGCTTACTTACAATCCCTTAACCAACAATACAGTTAAGAAAATACCAACAACAAAATAATAAGTAAAAGATAAGAATAACTAATAGTTAAAGAGCAACAGTAAATAACAATAGTGGGGCTATATACAGGGTATTATGGTACAGAGTCAATGTGGAGGCTATATACAGGGTATTATGGTACAGAGTCAATGTGGAGGCTATATACAGGGTATTATGGTACAGAGTCAATGTGGAGGCTATATACAGGGGGTACCATTACAGAGTCAATGTGGAGGATATATACAGGGTATTATGGTACAGAGTCAATGTGGAGGCTATATACAGGGGGTACCAGTACAGAGTCAATGTGGAGGCTGTATACAGGGTATTATGGTACAGAGTCAATGTGGAGGCTATATACAGGGTGTTATGGTACAGAGTCAATGTGGAGGCTATATACAGGGTATTACGGTACAGAGTCAATGTGGAGGCTATATACAGGGTATTATGGTACAGAGTCAATGTGGAGGCTATATACAGGGGGTACTATTACAGAGTCAATGTGGAGGCTATATACAGGGTGTTACGGTACAGAGTCAATGTGGAGACTATATACAGGGGGTACCGGTACAGAGTCAATGTGGAGGCTATATACAGGGTATTATGGTACAGAGTCAATGTGGAGGCTATATACAGGGTGTTACGGTACAGAGTCAATGTGGAGGCTATATACAGGGTATTATGGTACAGAGTCAATGTGGAGGCTATATACAGGGGGTACCACTACAGAGTCAATGTGGAGGCTATATACAGGGTGTTACGGTACAGAGTCAATGTGGAGGCTATATACAGGGGGTACCATTACAGAGTCAATGTGGAGGCTATATACAGGGTGTTACGGTACAGAGTCAATGTGGAGGCTATATACAGGGGGTACCGGTACAGAGTCAATGTGGAGGCTATATAGAGGGTATTACGGTACAGAGTCAATGTGGAGGCTATATACAGGGGGTACCGGTACAGAGTCAATGTGGAGGCTATATACAGGGTGTTACGGTACAGAGTCAATGTGGAGGCTATATACAGGGTGTTACGGTACAGAGTCAATGTGGAGGCTATATACAGGGGGTACCAGTACAGAGTCAACATGGAGGCTATATACAGGGGGTACCAGTACAGAGTCAATGTGGAGGCTATATACAGGGTGTTACGGTACAGAGTCAATGTGGAGGCTATATACAGGGGGTACCGGTACAGAGTCAATGTGGAGGCCATATACAGGGTGTTACGGTACAGAGTCAATGTGGAGGCTATATACAGGGTGTTACGGTACAGAGTCAATGTGGAGGCTATATACAGGGTGTTATGGTACAGAGTCAATGTGGAGGCTATCTACAGGGGGTACCGGTACAGAGTCAATGTGGAGGCTAAATACAGGGGGTACCGGTACAGAGTCAATGTGGAGGCTATATACAGGGGGGTACCGGTACAGAGTCAATGTGGAGGCTATATACAGGGGGTACCGGTACAGAGTCAATGTGGAGGCTATATACAGGGGGTACCGGTACATAGTCAATGTGGAGGCTATATACAGGGTGTTACGGTACAGAGTCAATGTGGAGGCTATATACAGGGTGTTACGGTACAGAGTCAATGTGGAGTCTATATACAGGATGTTACGGTACAGAGTCAATGTGGAGGCTATATACAGGGTGTTACGGTACAGAGTCAATGTGGAGGTTATATACAGGGGGTACCGGTACAGAGTCAATGTGGAGGCTATATACAGGGTATTACGGTACAGAGTCAACGTGGAGGCTATATACAGGGGGTACCGGTACAGAGTCAATGCGGAGTCTATATACAGGGGGTACCCGTACAGAGTCAATGCGGAGGCTATATACAGGGTGTTACGGTACAGAGTCAATATACAGGGGGTACCGGTACAGATTCAATGTGGAAGCTATATACAGGGTGTTACGGTACAGAGTCAATGTGGAGGCTATATACAGGGGGTACTGGTACAGAGTCAATGTGGAGGCTATATACAGGGTGTTACGGTACAGAGTCAATGTGGAGGCTATATATAGGGGGAACCGGTACAGAGTCAATGTGGAGTCTATATACAGGATGTTACAGTACAGAGTCAATATGGAGGCTATATACAGGGGGTACCGGTACAGAGTCAATGTGGAGGCTATCTACAGGGGGTACCGGTACAGAGTCAATGTGGAGGCTAAATACAGGGGGTACCGGTACAGAGTCAATGTGGAGGCTATATACAGGGGGTACCGGTACAGAGTCAATGTGGAGGCTATATACAGGGGGTACCGGTACAGAGTCAATGTGGAGGCTATATACAGGGGGTACCGGTACATAGTCAATGTGGAGGCTATATACAGGGTGTTACGGTACAGAGTCAATGTGGAGGCTATATACAGGGTGTTACGGTACAGAGTCAATGTGGAGTCTATATACAGGATGTTACGGTACAGAGTCAATGTGGAGGCTATATACAGGGTGTTACGGTACAGAGTCAATGTGGAGGTTATATACAGGGGGTACCGGTACAGAGTCAATGTGGAGGCTATATACAGGGTATTACGGTACACAGTCAATGTGGAGGCTATATACAGGGTATTATGGTACAGAGTCAATGTGGAGGCTATATACAGGGGGTACCATTACAGAGTCAATGTGGAGGCTATATACAGGGTATTATGGTACAGAGTCAATGTGGAGGCTATATACAGGGGGTACCAGTACAGAGTCAATGTGGAGGCTGTATACAGGGTATTATGGTACAGAGTCAATGTGGAGGCTATATACAGGGTGTTATGGTACAGAGTCAATGTGGAGGCTATATACAGGGTATTACGGTACAGAGTCAATGTGGAGGCTATATACAGGGTATTATGGTACAGAGTCAATGTGGAGGCTATATACAGGGGGTACTATTACAGAGTCAATGTGGAGGCTATATACAGGGTGTTACGGTACAGAGTCAATGTGGAGACTATATACAGGGGGTACCGGTACAGAGTCAATGTGGAGGCTATATACAGGGTATTATGGTACAGAGTCAATGTGGAGGCTATATACAGGGTGTTACGGTACAGAGTCAATGTGGAGGCTATATACAGGGTATTATGGTACAGAGTCAATGTGGAGGCTATATACAGGGGGTACCACTACAGAGTCAATGTGGAGGCTATATACAGGGTGTTACGGTACAGAGTCAATGTGGAGGCTATATACAGGGGGTACCATTACAGAGTCAATGTGGAGGCTATATACAGGGTGTTACGGTACAGAGTCAATGTGGAGGCTATATACAGGGGGTACCGGTACAGAGTCAATGTGGAGGCTATATAGAGGGTATTACGGTACAGAGTCAATGTGGAGGCTATATACAGGGGGTACCGGTACAGAGTCAATGTGGAGGCTATATACAGGGTGTTACGGTACAGAGTCAATGTGGAGGCTATATACAGGGTGTTACGGTACAGAGTCAATGTGGAGGCTATATACAGGGGGTACCAGTACAGAGTCAACATGGAGGCTATATACAGGGGGTACCAGTACAGAGTCAATGTGGAGGCTATATACAGGGTGTTACGGTACAGAGTCAATGTGGAGGCTATATACAGGGGGTACCGGTACAGAGTCAATGTGGAGGCCATATACAGGGTGTTACGGTACAGAGTCAATGTGGAGGCTATATACAGGGTGTTACGGTACAGAGTCAATGTGGAGGCTATATACAGGGGGTACCGGTACAGAGTCAATGTGGAGGCTATCTACAGGGGGTACCGGTACAGAGTCAATGTGGAGGCTAAATACAGGGGGTACCGGTACAGAGTCAATGTGGAGGCTATATACAGGGGGTACCGGTACAGAGTCAATGTGGAGGCTATATACAGGGGGTACCGGTACAGAGTCAATGTGGAGGCTATATACAGGGGGTACCGGTACATAGTCAATGTGGAGGCTATATACAGGGTGTTACGGTACAGAGTCAATGTGGAGGCTATATACAGGGTGTTACGGTACAGAGTCAATGTGGAGTCTATATACAGGATGTTACGGTACAGAGTCAATGTGGAGGCTATATACAGGGTGTTACGGTACAGAGTCAATGTGGAGGTTATATACAGGGGGGTACCGGTACAGAGTCAATGTGGAGGCTATATACAGGGTATTACGGTACAGAGTCAACGTGGAGGCTATATACAGGGGGTACCGGTACAGAGTCAATGCGGAGTCTATATACAGGGGGTACCCGTACAGAGTCAATGCGGAGGCTATATACAGGGTGTTACGGTACAGAGTCAATATACAGGGGGTACCGGTACAGATTCAATGTGGAAGCTATATACAGGGTGTTACGGTACAGAGTCAATGTGGAGGCTATATACAGGGGGTACTGGTACAGAGTCAATGTGGAGGCTATATACAGGGTGTTACGGTACAGAGTCAATGTGGAGGCTATATATAGGGGGAACCGGTACAGAGTCAATGTGGAGTCTATATACAGGATGTTACAGTACAGAGTCAATATGGAGGCTATATACAGGGGGTACCGGTACAGAGTCAATGTGGAGGCTATCTACAGGGGGTACCGGTACAGAGTCAATGTGGAGGCTAAATACAGGGGGTACCGGTACAGAGTCAATGTGGAGGCTATATACAGGGGGTACCGGTACAGAGTCAATGTGGAGGCTATATACAGGGGGTACCGGTACAGAGTCAATGTGGAGGCTATATACAGGGGGTACCGGTACATAGTCAATGTGGAGGCTATATACAGGGTGTTACGGTACAGAGTCAATGTGGAGGCTATATACAGGGTGTTACGGTACAGAGTCAATGTGGAGTCTATATACAGGATGTTACGGTACAGAGTCAATGTGGAGGCTATATACAGGGTGTTACGGTACAGAGTCAATGTGGAGGTTATATACAGGGGGTACCGGTACAGAGTCAATGTGGAGGCTATATACAGGGTATTACGGTACAGAGTCAATGTGGAGGCTATATACAGGGTGTTACGGTACAGAGTCAATGTGGAGTCTATATACAGGATGTTACGGTACAGAGTCAATGTGGAGGCTATATACAGGGTGTTACGGTACAGAGTCAACGTGGAGGCTATATACAGGGGGTACCGGTACAGAGTCAATGCGGAGTCTATATACAGGGGGTACCCGTACAGAGTCAATGCGGAGGCTATATACAGGGTGTTACGGTACAGAGTCAATATACAGGGGGGTACCGGTACAGATTCAATATGGAGGCTATATACAGGGTGTTACGGTACAGAGTCAATGTGGAGGCTATATACAGGGGGTACTGGTACAGAGTCAATGTGGAGGCTATATACAGGGTGTTACGGTACAGAGTCAATGTGGAGGCTATATATAGGGCGAACCGGTACAGAGTCAAGGTGGAGTCTATATACAGGATGTTACGGTACAGAGTCAATATGGAGTCTATATACAGGATGTTATGGTACAGAGTCAATATGGAGTCTATATACAGGATGTTACGGTACAGAGTCAATGTGGAGGCTATATACAGGGTGTTATGGTAGAGAGTCAATGTGGAGACTATATACAGGGTGTTACGGTACAGAGTCAATGTGGAGGCTATATACAGGGTGTTACGGTACAGAGTCAATGTGGAGGCTATATACAGGGTGTTACAGTACAGAGTCAATGTGGAGGCTATATACAGGGTGTTGCGGTACAGAGTCAATGTGGAGACTATATACAGGGTGTTACGGTACAGAGTCAATGTAGAGGTTATATACAGAGGGTACCGGTACAGAGTCAGTGTGGAGGCTATATACAGGGGGTACCGGTACAGAGTCAATGTGGAGGCTATATACAGGGTGTTATGGTACAGAGTCAATGTAGAGGTTATATACAGAGGGTACCGGTACAGAGTCAGTGTGGAGGCTATATACAGGGGGTACCGGTACAGAGTCAATGTGGAGGCTATATACAGGGTGTTACGGTACAGAGTCAATGTGGAGGCTATATACAGGGGTTACCGGTACAGAGTCAATGTGGAGGCTATATACAGGGGGTACCGGTACAGAGTCAATGTGGAGGTTATATACAGGGGTTACCGGTACAGAGTCAATGTGGAGCAGAAAGAGAGAAAGAACAGAAAGAGAGAGAAAGAACAGAAAGAGGGAGAAAGAGAGCAGAAAGAGAGAACTGAAAAAAATTATTTTGTGTTTAAAGACCTTGAGGAGAGACTGTGGGCAATAGGGAAGACAATAGCAAAGATCATGGATATACTGACAAGATGTCTCTGCGCCCTAAAAATGGGAGTGGTTATCCACAAAGCAGCATGGAAGGCGGTCTAGCTCTCACCTATCCTTTCTTTGGATTGGTGGATACCTCATTTTTGTAATCCTTTTTTGACTATTCGATGAGGGTTGTTGACATCAACCACCTGTATTCATTGGAGAGAGATGCTATGCCTAGCCTCATGCCTAGCCTCATGTCATGTATATGCATAGCCATCAAGATAACTCCGGGATGTCACGTGCCCCACTTACTGTATATCAATACACTCGTAACAACTTAAGATTACTAAACTTGTATTCAATCAAATAAGCCATTCAGTTTGTTGGCCAAATTCGACACTCTCTCATTGTCCTCCATACAAAAACTCCTTGCTTGGTGGGCGAAACAACGTCACCTGCCGCAGGGAGACAGATTTTGGGCCTCTCTCTTCCTCTTCCTCTCTGACAATAGTCACAGTGTGAACTGGGATGATATGGGAGAGAAATCAGTTTGCCCACCCTGATAGTAAGTCTCTGGCAGGTGTCTGTCTGTGAGGGTCGTCTCCACTATAGTCTTTGTCGTCAAAGGCACCATCACTTGGGATGTAGGACCTCACCACTTCCATGAAGTGTGTTGGTTAGGGTTTGATCTGATTTATTAAGATCCCCATTAGCCAACTGTGACAGCTAGTCTTACTGGGGTCCGACACATAACGAAACAGACAGATAAAAACCCATGTAATTTACTCTCCTCAACTTGTTCAACAGCCTTCATTACCAGATTCAGCAGAGGTCTACAACTTAGGGAATGATTTGTACCAAATACACTGCTCTTAGTTTTAGAGATGTTCAAGACCCGTTTATTACTGGCCACCCATTCCAAAACAGACTGCAACTCTTTGTTAAGGGTTTCAGTGACTTCATTAGCTGTGGTTGCTGATGCGTATATGGTTGAATCATCAGCATACATGGACACACATGCTGTGTTTAATGCCAGTGGCAGGTTATTGGTGAAAAGAGTAGAGGGCCAAAAGAGCTGCCCTGCGGTACACCACACTTTACATGTTTGACATTAGACCAGCTTCCATTAAAGAAAACCCTTTGAGTTCTATTAGATAGACAGCTCTGAATCCACAATATGGCTGAGGTTGAAAAGCCATAACACAAAAGTTTTCTAAACAACAGGTTATGGTCAGGGTTAAGGTTAGAGGTCACTCACCACTTCCATGACATGTGCGCTCCACTGGGACAGTAGCTGCATCCCCTGCAGAGCCAAGTCAAAAAGCTTCCTGTACTCATGGTCTGTCTTGTGGGCATCCTGACGACCGGACCCCGTCACCACCTAGAGAGAGACACCTTTATTAGGACAAAAGGTTAACTAAGCATAACCATAATCCTAACCCTTCAACTAACCATAACCATAACCCTTCACATTACAGGTAAACTAACCATAACCCTTCACATAACAGGTTAACTAACCCTAACCCATTACATAACAGGTTAACTAACCCTAACCCATTACATAACAGGTTAACTAACCCTAACCCTTCACATTACAGGTAAACTAACCATAACCTTTCACATTACAGGTAAACTAACCATAACCCTTCACATAACAGGTTAACTAACCCTAACCCTTCACATAACAGGTTAACTAATCCTAACCCTTCACATAACAGGTTAACTAATCCTAACCCTTCACATTACAGGTTAACTAACCCTAACCCTTCACATAACAGGTTAACTAACCCTAACCCTTCACGTAACAGGTTAACTAATCCTAACCCTTCACATTACAGGTTAACTAACCCTAACCCATTACATAACAGGTTAACTAACCCTAACCCTTCACATTACAGGTTAACTAACCCTAACCCTTCACATTACAGGTTAACTAACCCTAACCCATTACATAACAGGTTAACTAATCCTAACCCTTCACATTACAGGTTAACTAACCCTAACCCATTACATAACAGGTTAACTAACCCTAACCCTTCACATAACAGGTTAACTAACCCTAACCCTTCACATAACAGGTTAACTAACCCTAACCCATTACATAACAGGTTAACTAACCCTAACCCTTCACATAACAGGTTAACTAATCCTAACCCTTCACATTACAGGTTACACTTGACATTACGCTTGGGCGGTATACTGTATTCTGAGGTATTCTGAAATATACACGGTATGATTTTCAATACTGTCAACAACCCATGTTTTGTGTCTTTTATTGGGGAGGGCCCTAAAGCTCATGGCCCCCTCGCCTCATAGTGCTACGCCACTGCTTATAACTTTAAGTTACTATCTAAGATGTGCAAAATAAAATATCTCCAGCTCAGGGCTCCAGATGTGCAAAAAGTGTTGGTCCCATGTTCCATGAGCTGAAATAAAAGATCCCAGAAATTTCCCAAATGTTGTGCACAAATTTGTATTAACTCCCTGTTAGTGAATATTTCTCCTTTATCAAGATAATCCATCCACCTGACAGGTGTTGCATATCAAGAAGCTGATAAAACAGCATGATCACTACACAGGTGCACCTTGTCCCGGGGACAATAAAAGGCCACTAAAATGTGCAGTTTTGTTACATAGCACAATGCCACAGATGTCTAAAGTTGAGCGAGAGTGCAAATGGCATTCTGACTGCAGAAATGTCCACCAGAGCTGTTGCCAGATAATTGAATGTTCATTTATCTACCATAAGCTGCCTCCAATGTCGTTTTAGAGAATTTGGCAGTACGTCCAACTGGCCGCAGACCACGTGTATGGCGTCGTGTGGGCGGGCAGTTCGCTGATGTCAACAATGTGAACATTGTAGTGGAAATGTCTTGTATTTACCAAATCATGAGACCAAACCACCACACAAGTCAGAGTTATCATAAAGTCCATCTTTAATTATATGAGCTCCATCACAACCCTGTGACTCTCAGGCCACTCTCAGGCCGCATAAGCTGCGGCCAATGAACACAATTCCATTTTATCTATGGCAATTTTATTTTATTTTATTTATTTTTTATTTCACCTTTATTTAACCAGGTAGGCCAGTTGAGAACAAGTTCTTATTTACAACTGCGACCTGGCCAAGATAAAGCAAAGTAGTGCGACACAAACAACAACACAGAGTTACACATGGAGTAAACAAACATAGTCAATAATAGAGTAGAACAAAATAAAGTCTGTATACAGTGTGTGCAAATGGCGTGAGGAGGTAAGGCAATAAATAGGTCATAGTATCAAAGTAATTACAATTTAGCATTAATACTGGAGTGATAAAGAAGCAGATGATGATGTGCAAGTAGAAATACTGGTGTGCAGAAAAGTAAATATGGGGATGAGGTAGGGTGGGCTATTTACAGATGGGCTGTGTACAGCTGCAGCGATCGGTAAGCTGCTCAGATAGCTGATGTTTAAAGTTAGTGAGGGAAATATAAGTCTCCAACTTCAGTGATTTTTGCAATTAGTTCGAGTCACTGTCAGCAGAGAACTGGAAGGAAATGTGGCCAAAGGAGGTGTTGGCTTTGGGGATGACCAGTGAGATATACCTGCTGGAGCGCGTGCTACGGGTGGGTGTTGTTATCATGACCAGTGAGCTGAGATAAGGCGGAGCTTTACCTAGCATAGACTTATAGATGACCTGGAGCCAGTGGGTCTGGCAAGGAATGAGATGTAGTCTAGTATCTCACCCATTGAGGAACATGAGATGTAGTCTAGTATCTCACCCATTAAATAACATGAGATGTAGTCTTGTCGCTCACCCATTAAAAACACATGAGATGTAGTCTAGTCTCTCACCCATTAAAAACACATGAGATGTAGTCTAGTCTCTCACAAATTAAAACCACAAGAGATGTACTCTCTCACTCCTTAAAAACCCTAACAGCAGGAATAGCTACATATTAATTTAAAACACTAACAGCAAGAACAGCTATATATTAATTAAAAACAATAACAGGAGGAATAGCTACAGTGGGGGAAAACAAGTATTTAGTCAGCCACCAACTGTGCATGTTCTCCCACTGGTCACGCCCTGGTCGAAGTATTTTGTGTTTATCTTCTTTTATTTGGTCAGGCCAGGGTGTGGCATGGGTTTTTGTATGTGGTGTGTATGTATTGGGATTGTAGCTTAGTGGGGTGTTCTAGTTAAGTCTATGGCTGTCTGAAGTGGTTCTCAATCAGAGGCAGGTGTTTATCGTTGTCTCTGATTGGGAACCATATTTAGGCAGCCATATTCTTTGAGTGTTTTGTGGGTGATTGTCCTTAGTGTCCTTGTTCCTGTCTCTGTGTTAGTTTACACAAGTATAGGCTGTTTCGGTTTTCGTTACGTTCTTTGTTTTGTAGTGTTTATATTTGATTTGTGTTTTACGTTTGTTTATTAAACATGGATCGCAATCTACACACTGCATTTTGGTCCGACTCTCCTTCACCACAAGAGAACCGTTACAATGAGAGAGGCCTGTCATTTTCATCATAGGTACACAAAAGAAATCCAGAAAATCACATTGTAGGATTTTTAATGATTTTATTTGCAAATTATGGTGGAAAATAAGTATTTGGTCACCTACAAACAAGCAAGATTTCTGGCTCTCACAGACCTGTAACTTCTTCTTTAAGAGGCTCCTCTGTCCTCCACTCGTTACCTGTATTAATGGCACCTGTTTGAACTTGTTATCAGTATAAAAGACACCTGTCCACAACCTCAAACAGTCACACTCCAAACTCCACTATGGCCAAGACCAAAGAGCTGTCAAAGGACACCAGAAACAAAATTGTAGACATGCACCAGGCTGGGAAGACTGAATCTGCAATAGGTAAGCAGCTTGGTTTGAAGAAATCAACTGTGGGAGCAATTATTAGGAAATGGAAGACATACAAGACCACTGATAATCTCCCTCGATCTGGGGCTCCACGCAAGATCTCACCCTGTGTGGTCAAAATGATCACAAGAACGGTGAGCAAAAATCCCAGAACCACACGGGGGGACCTAGTGAATGACCTGCAGAGAGCTGGGACCAAAGTAACAAAGCCTACCATCAGTAACACACTACGCCGCCAGGGACTCAAATCCTGCAGTGCCAGACATGTCCCCCTGCTTAAGCCAGTCCATGTCCAGGCCCGTCTGAAGTTTGCTAGAGAGGATTTGGATGATCCAGAAGAAGATTGGGAGAATGTCATATGGTCAAATGAAACCAAAATATAACTTTTTGGTAAAAACTCAACTCGTCGTGTTTGGAGGACAAAGAATGCTGAGTTGCATCCTAAGAACACCAAACCTACTGTGAAGCATGGGGGTGGAAGCATCATGCTTTGGGGCTGTTTTTCTGCAAAGGGACCAGGACGACCGATCCGTGTAAAGGAAAGAATGAATGGGGCCATGTATTGTGAGATTTTGAGTGAAAATCTCCTTCCATCAGCAAGGGCATTGAAGATGAAACGTGGCTGGGTCTTTCAGCATGACAATGATCCCAAACACACCGCCCGGGCAATGAAGGAGTGGCTTCGTAAGAAGCATTTCAAGGTCCTGGAGTAGCCTAGCCGGTCTCCAGATCTCAACCCCATAGAAAATCTTTGGAGGGAGTTGAAAGTCTGTGTTGCCCAGCAACAGCCCCAAAACATCACTGCTCTAGAGGAGATCTGCATGGAGGAATGGGCCAAAATACCAGCAACAGTGTGTGAAAACCTTGTGAAGACTTACAGAAAACGTTTGACCTCTGTCATTGCCAACAAAGGGTATATAACAAAGTATTGAGATAAACTTTTGTTATTGACCAAATACTTATTTTCCACCATAATTTGCAAATAAATTCATTAAAAATCCTACAATGTGATTTTATTTTCCTTTATATGTAGGCTGGGCTATTGATTTTATTTTTCTCCCTCTTTTAGTGTGGCCTGGACGGGGGCTACTGTGTCATTTATTCAATGCGGGGTGGAGAGGATAAGGCATTTCTTTGGTGGGGAGAGGGAGACGTTGTGCGTTGCTAACTGTTCCCGGTTTTTGTTTTATTCGGAACACAGAATTGAGACTGAGCGGGGGGGGGTAATAGATCCAACGGGATGTGTCGAGTTGTTTGGGAACTCGGCTGGGGTGTTCAGAGATGATTATTTTATGTACACCATTTATTTTCCTTTTACGTGAACGCAGCTGTAATTACTATCCACTTTTACCCAGCGATGACTTGCACTAAAGTTCGATTACTGTTCGATGACGATGACTAGTACCTTAAATCTATTGACATGGAAATGGAACTGCCATGGTCTAGGGCATGCAATAAAACGGAAAAAGATACTATGTGCTCTAAAAAAGGAAAAAGCAGAGATCGCGCTATTACAAGAGACACACCTCTGTGATGCTGAACATGCCAAACTCCACAGAGCTTGGGTGGGACAGGTGTATTTCTCATCTTTCAAATCAAACAGTAGAGGCACAGCCATACTTATCCATAAAAATGTTCCATTCATAATTGACAAAAACATATTTGATCAATGAGCATTGTGTTTCCTTTGGCGTGGTGGCCGGAGATTTTAATTGTACCCTTAACCCAACCCTAGACAAATCATCTCAAGTCCCCACCACAAATCCTAGATCTGCAAAGATGTTGAACTCTCTTACTAAAGAGATGGGACTGATAGGTATCTGGAGAGAGACTAATAGCTCATCTATGGACTATATATACTACTCTAATGTCCATAACACCTACTCCTGTATAGATTACATTTTTATCCCAAAGAGTTTCATAAATTCAGCCACATGTACAATCGGACCCATAGCACTTTCAGATCACGCCTTTGTCCACCTCCGCTTTGACCTCTGCAAAAACATCCCGAGGTCAAAGAGCTGGAAATTCAACACCTCCATGCTATCAAACAAAGCGTTCCATACATTGGTAACTACATGGATAGACAGCTACACACAAGACAACAAAGATTCTCCTGTTTCTCCGGCCACAATGTGGGACGCTGCTAAAGCCACACTAAGAGGTCATCTAATTGCATATGTTTCCTCTAAGAAAAAAGCAATGGAAGCACACAGGCTAGATCTTGAGAGGGAGCTGGAATGCTGTGAAAAAATACATAAACAATCCCTAGACAGCACCTCATGGAGTCATCTTAAAGCAGCCAAAGCCAAACTGAATTTGGACTACACTCGGGAGATTAAAAAAAAAGTTTTCTTTACTAAACAGAAATACCATGAGTATAGCAATAGGCCTAGTAGATTGCTTGCTTACCAATTAAAAAAGGAGCAGTCAGAGCGTACAATCATGGCTATCCGAACAGCAGAGGACGAGGTCACATATGACCCAAAAAAGATCAATTTAACTTTTCATGATTTTTACTGCAAACTATATACCTCTGAGAGAAAACACACGGAGGCAGAACTCCACTCTTTCCTAGAGGGAATCTCGCTACCTAAACTATCAGAGACCGACCAAGAAGATCTCAACTCCCCCTTCACTCCTGAGGAGATCCTGGAGGCAATTACCTCCATGCCACCTAGTAAGTCCTCAGGCCCAGATGGATTCCCCAGAGAGTTCTACAAAGCTTTTTGGCTCCAGCTCCGCCCTATCTACATGCCACCTAATAAGTCTCCAGGCCCAGATGGATTCCCCAGAGAGTTCTACAAAGCTTTTTGGCCCCAGCTCAGCCCTATCTTCATGCCACCTAAAAAGTCCCCAGGCCCAGATGGATTCCCCAGAGAGTTCTACAAAGCTTTTTGGCCCCAGCTCAGCCCTATCTTCATGCCACCTAATAAGTCCCCAGGCCCAGATGGATTCCCCAGAGAGTTCTACAAAGCTTTTTGGCCCCAGCTCAGCCCTATCTACATGCCACCTAATAAGTCCCCAGGCCCAGATGGATTCCCCAGAGAGTTCTACAAAGCTTTTTGGCCCCAGCTCAGCCCTATCTTCATGCCACCTAATAAGTCCCCAGGCCCAGATGGATTCCCCAGAGAGTTCTACAAAGCTTTTTGGCCCCAGCTCAGCCCTATCTACATGCCACCTAATAAGTCCCCAGGCCCAGATGGATTCCCCAGAGAGTTCTACAAAGCTTTTTGGCCCCAGCTCAGCCCTATCTTCATGCCAATGCTGGAGGATTTTTGCAAAAACGGAGTTCTCCCAGACTCAATGCACACAGCTCGCATTACAGTGTTGCTAAAAAAGGACAAGGACCCCCTATCCTGCTCGTCCTTCCAGCCCATAAGCTTGTTGGATTTCGACTATAAAATAATTACCAAATTTCTTGCCAAAAGACTAAACACTCTTCTTCCCAAAATAATAAAAGCGGACCAAACTGGATTTATTAGAGACAGATACTCCTCTGATAACATTCGCTGTCTTTTTGATATTATTGATCAAGTAAATGCACAGAAGACCCCTGTCCTGCTGGCTTCACTGGATGCTGAGAAGTCGTTTGACAGGATGGAGTGGAGCTCTCTGTTTTCAGTCTTAGAAAAGTTCAATATGGGCCCAAATTTTATTAAATGGATCAAATCACTATACTCTCATCCAAATGCCATGGTGACTACGAATGGACTGAACTCTGACAGATTCCCTCTGGAACGGGGCACAAGACAAGGGTGCTCGCTGTCCCCGCTGCTCTACTTGTTGGGGGCGGAGCCTCTGGCAGAGCTGATAAGGAGCAATCCAAGTATTATGGGTGTTTCTGCAGGCGGCCTGCAGCACAAGATTTCGATTTACGCGGATGATGTCTTGCTCTACATATCCAACCCTGAGTAATCCCTCCCTCTCATTTCAGACACAATTGCTCAGTATGGCAAGTTTTCAGGTTATAAGATCAATTTTAACAAATCCACTGTCCTCTCAATATTACACTCACCAGCTCTATGAAGACACTTTGTCCTTTCCAATGGAAAACACAGGGGTTTCAATACCTCGGGATCTTCATAACACCAGATCTGAATAGCCTTTTTAAGGAAAATTATCTTCCACTCCTGGATCGAATCAAGAATGATCTCCAAACCTGGATCTCCCTCCCAATTAGCTTGTAGGAAGAATTAATGTAATCCGTATGAACGTCCTCCCTAGACTGAACTACTTATTTCAGATGCTCCCATGCTATCTCCCAGTTTCCTTCTTCAAAACAACTAACCAAAGCATCACCAAATTTATATGGGGCAATAAAAAACCTGGGATCAAGTTTTTCCACTCTATCGAAACCTGAATCTAAGGGTGGTCTTGCCCTTCCCTCCCTTCAATTGTTCTACTGGTCTGCCCAAATCCGCAACATGCTAACATGGATCACAAACAGACAAGAGTCAACGTGGATTCAGATAGAAGCCCAATCCTGTGGTTCATTGCCCTTAAGCTCAATTATAATTCATTAATAACTTTAGTGAAGTAGGCAACATAGCCAAAACCTTTGTGATTTACAGCACCCTAGTAGCGTGGAGGGACTGTAAGAAATACCTGGGCACTTCCTCCCAAATATGTTCTCACTCGCCTATAGTAGGCAACCCAGACTTGCCAAAAGCCCTGAGGGATGCCAACTTTAATCTTTGGCATACTCTAGGAATCAGGACATTTTCAGACCTATTTCATCAGAAAACCACTACACTGAAATCCTTTCAAGAGCTCTGCAGTGAATTCAATGTGCCAAGATCCCATTTTTTTTTCAATATCTTCAAATTAGACATGTAATTTCCTCAATTACCTCCAAGAGGAGGTTTAGAACTCAGTTGAATGAAGTTGAAACCCTTCTTGTCACAGCACAATCCATTAAAGGCTAAATATCTTACATCTATAGACTCCTTTCTGAGAAAGGATGCTCCTCCTTTACTCCTTTGAAAATAATCTTGGAAAAGGACCTTGGTCTGACTATCAGTGATGAGTTATGGGCGGAGGTTTGCAACAGGGTATACTGCACCTCTACTAATGTAAAAATGAAAGAATCTAATTACACATTTTTGTACAAATGTTATTATACTCCTTTGAGACTCCATAGAATGAAAACAGATATGTCTCCTAACTGTAAAAGATGTACCTCTGAAAGTGGAACCTATATGCATGTATTCTGGAGCTGTAGAGAGATTGCCAGATTCTATACATACTGGTGCACAGAAAATACTAGATGTACAGTTTGATATGACCCCGTGTATCTATCTTCTTAATGCCCAGCAGGACTTTGTTCTTGATCCTGACAGAGGAAATTTGCTTATAACTATTACATACTTTGCTAAGAAATGTATTCTTCGATTGTGGGCCTCTAATACCCCTCCTACATTTAAAATGTGGATTGACCAGATTGTTGACTTTCTCCCTCTTGAAAAGCTCACTTATGACCTCCACAAGAGACAGCCCAAGTTTGATAGACTCTGGTCTCCACTATTCAATTATTAATATATATATATATTAATATTTCAAACTGGACAGAGTGAATGGGGTGACTAGGGAAATGTGCAGATACATCTTGTGTAAGGTGCTGTAAAACCTAAAAATGAATTATTGTCTCGTCGTCTCAGCGAAGGCTAGAAATAGCTAATAAGAACCTTGATAGTGCTGCTGCAAGTGTTATATCTCCAATCAAAAATTAAATCTAGAATTGGCTTCCTATTTCGCAAACCCCCGAGCTGACAAGGTACAAATCTGTCGTTCTGCCCCTGAACAGGCAGTTAACCCACTGTTCCTAGGCCGTCATTGAAAATAAGAATTTGTTCCTAACTGACTTGCCTAGTTAAATAAAGGTTAAAGAAAAAATAATAATAATAAAAAATATATGTTTTTTTGTGTTTTTATTTGATTAATTTGAGTATGTATATATATATATATATACAGTGCCTTGCGAAAGTATTCGGCCCCCTTGAACTTTGCGACCTTTTGCCACATTTCAGGCTTCAAACATAAAGATATAAAACTGTATTTTTTTGTGAAGAATCAACAACAAGTGGGACACAATCATGAAGTGGAACGACATTTATTGGATATTTCAAACTTTTTTAACAAATCAAAAACTGAAAAATTGGGCGTGCAAAATTATTCAGCCCCTTTACTTTCAGTGCAGCAAACTCTCTCCAGAAGTTCAGTGAGGATCTCTGAATGATCCAATGTTGACCTAAATGACTAATGATGATAAATACAATCCACCTGTGTGTAATCAAGTCTCCGTATAAATGCACCTGCACTGTGATAGTCTCAGAGGTCCGTTAAAAGCGCAGAGAGCATCATGTATATATGTGGGTGTGTATGTATATATACACTGCTCAAAAAAATAAAGGGAACACTAAAATAACACATCCTAGATCTGAATGAATGAAATATTCTTATTAAATACTTTTTTCTTTACATAGTTGAATGTGCTGACAACAAAATCACACAGAAATGATCAATGGAAATCAAATTTATCAACCCATGGAGGTCTGGATTTGGAGTCACACTCAAAATTAAAGTGGAAAACCACACTACAGGCTGATCCAAATGATGTAATGTCCTTAAAACATGTCAAAATGAGGCTCAGTAGTCTGTGTGGCCTCCACGTGCCTGTATGACCTCCCTACAACGCCTGGGCATGCTCCTGATGAGGTGGCGGATGGTCTCCTGAGGGATCTCCTCCCAGACCTGGACTAAAGCATCCGCCAACTTCTGGACAGTCTGTGGGTGGATGGAGCGAGACATGATGTCCCAGATGTGCTCAATTGGATTCAGGTCTGGGGAACGGGCGGGCCAGTCCATAGCATCAATGCCTTCCTCTTACAGGAACTGCTGACACACTCCAGCAACATGAGGTCTAGCATTGTCTTGCATTAGGAGGAACCCAGGGCCAACCGCACCAGCATATGGTCTCACAAGGTGTCTGAGGATCTCATCTCGGTACCTAATGGCAGTTAGGCTACCTCTGGCGAGCACATGGAGGGCTGTGCGGCCCCCCAAAGAAATGCCACCCCACACCATGACTGACTCACCGCCAAACCGGTCATGCTGGAGGATGTTGCAGGCAGCAGAACGTTCTCCACGGCGTCTCCAGACTCTGTTACGTCTGTCATGTGCTCAGTGTGAACCTGCTTTCATCTGTGAAGAGCACAGGGCGCCAGTGGCGAATTTGCCAATCTTGGTGTTCTCTGGCAAATGCCAAACGTCCTGCACGGTGTTGGGCTGTAAGCACAACCCCCACCTGTGGACGTCGGGCCCTCATACCACCCTCATGGAGTCTGTTTCTGACCGTTTGAGCAGACACATGCACATTTGTGGCCTGCTGGAGGTCATTTGCAGGGCTCTGTCAGTACTCCTCCTGCTCCTCCTTGCACAAAGGCGGAGGTAGCGGTCCTGCTGCTGGGTTGTTGCCCTCCTACGGCCTCCTCCACGTCTCCTGATGTACTGGCCTGTCTCCTGGTAGCGCCTCCATGCTCTGGACACTACGCTGACAGACACAGCAAACCTTCTTGCCACAGCTCGCATTGATGTTCCATCCTGGATGAGCTGCACTACCAGAGCCACTTGTGCAGGTTGTAGAGTCCGTCTCATGCTACCACTAGAGTGAAAGCACCGCCAGCATTCAAAAGTGACCAAAACATCAGCCAGGAAGCATAGGAACTGAGAAGTGGTCTGTGGTCACCACCTGCAGAACCACTCCTTTATTGGGGGTGTCTTGCTAATTGCCTATAATTTCCACCTGTTGTCTATTCCATTTGCACAACAGCATGTGAAATGTTTTGTCAATCAGTGTTGCTTCCTAAGTGGACAGTTTGATTTCACAGAAGTGTGATTGACTTGGAGTTACATTGTGTTGTTTAAGTGTTCCCTTTATTTATTTTTTGAGCAGTGTATATATATGCACCAAGGGAAAAAAATAAAATAAAAAAATAAAAAACGTTTATTTTTCTTAATCTTTTATTTTAATTGTATTTTTTTCAAATGTATTATTACTATATTTGTTTACTTTTTTATTTATTTATTTTTATTTTTTATTTTTAAAGCCCCTGTCACATCTGTGAATGTGGAATGTGTTTTTAAGCCTGTCACATCTGTGAATGTGGAATGTGTTTTTAAAGCCTGTCACATCTGAGAATGTGGAATGTGTTTTAAAGCCTGTCACATCTGAGAATGTGGAATGTGTTTTTAAGCCTGTCACATCTGAGAATGTGGAATGTGTTTTAAAGCCTGTCACATCTGAGAATGTGGAATGTGTTTTAAAGCCTGTCACATCTGAGAATGTGGAATGTGTTTTAAAGCCTGTCACATCTGAGAATGTGGAATGTGTTTTAAAGCCTGTCACATCTGAGAATGTGGAATGTGTTTTAAAGCCTGTCACATCTGAGAATGTGGAATGTGTTTTAAAGCCTGTCACATCTGTGAATGTGGAATGTGTTTTAAAGCCTGTCACATCTGTGAATGTGGAATGTGTTTTAAAGCCTGTCACATCTGTGAATGTGGAATGTGTTTTAAAGCCTGTCACATCTGTGAATGTGGAATGTGTTTTTAAAGCCTGTCACATCTGTGAATGTGGAATGTGTTTTTAAAGCCTGTCACATCTGTGAATGTGGAATGTGTTTTTAAAGCCTGTCACATCTGTGAATGTGGAATGTGTTTTTAAAGCCTGTCACATCTGTGAATGTGGAATGTGTTTTTAAAGCCTGTCACATCTGTGAATGTGGAATGTGTTTTAAAGCCTGTCACATCTGTGAATGTGGAATGTGTTTTAAAGCCTGTCACATCTGTGAATGTGGAATGTGTTTTTAAAGCCTGTCACATCTGTGAATGTGGAATGTGTTTTAAAGCCTGTCACATCTGTGAATGTGGAATGTGTTTTAAAGCCTGTCACATCTGTGAATGTGGAATGTGTTTTAAAGCCTGTCACATCTGTGAATGTGGAATGTGTTTTAAAGCCTGTCACATCTGTGAATGTGGAATGTGTTTTAAAGCCTGTCACATCTGTGAATGTGGAATGTGTTTTTAAAGCCTGTCACATCTGTGAATGTGGAATGTGTTTTTAAGCCTGTCACATCTGTGAATGTGGAATGTGTTTTTAAAGCCTGTCACATCTGAGAATGTGGAATGTGTTTTAAAGCCTGTCACATCTGAGAATGTGGAATGTGTTTTTAAGCCTGTCACATCTGAGAATGTGGAATGTGTTTTAAAGCCTGTCACATCTGAGAATGTGGAATGTGTTTTAAAGCCTGTCACATCTGAGAATGTGGAATGTGTTTTAAAGCCTGTCACATCTGAGAATGTGGAATGTGTTTTAAAGCCTGTCACATCTGAGAATGTGGAATGTGTTTTAAAGCCTGTCACATCTGTGAATGTGGAATGTGTTTTAAAGCCTGTCACATCTGTGAATGTGGAATGTGTTTTAAAGCCTGTCACATCTGTGAATGTGGAATGTGTTTTAAAGCCTGTCACATCTGTGAATGTGGAATGTGTTTTTAAAGCCTGTCACATCTGTGAATGTGGAATGTGTTTTTAAAGCCTGTCACATCTGTGAATGTGGAATGTGTTTTTAAAGCCTGTCACATCTGTGAATGTGGAATGTGTTTTTAAAGCCTGTCACATCTGTGAATGTGGAATGTGTTTTTAAAGCCTGTCACATCTGTGAATGTGGAATGTGTTTTAAAGCCTGTCACATCTGTGAATGTGGAATGTGTTTTTAAAGCCTGTCACATCTGTGAATGTGGAATGTGTTTTAAAGCCTGTCACATCTGTGAATGTGGAATGTGTTTTAAAGCCTGTCACATCTGTGAATGTGGAATGTGTTTTTAAAGCCTGTCACATCTGTGAATGTGGAATGTGTTTTAAAGCCTGTCACATCTGTGAATGTGGAATGTGTTTTAAAGCCTGTCACATCTGTGAATGTGGAATGTGTTTTAAAGCCTGTCACATCTGTGAATGTGGAATGTGTTTTAAAGCCTGTCACATCTGTGAATGTGGAATGTGTTTTTAAGCCTGTCACATCTGTGAATGTGGAATGTGTTTTTAAAGCCTGTCACATCTGTGAATGTGGAATGTGTTTTTAAAGCCTGTCACATCTGTGAATGTGGAATGTGTTTTTAAAGCCTGTCACATCTGTGAATGTGGAATGTGTTTTTAAAGCCTGTCACATCTGTGAATGTGGAATGTGTTTTTAAAGCCTGTCACATCTGTGAATGTGGAATGTGTTTTTAAAGCCTGTCACATCTGTGAATGTGGAATGTGTTTTAAAGCCTGTCACATCTGTGAATGTGGAATGTGTTTTAAAGCCTGTCACATCTGTGAATGTGGAATGTGTTTTTAAAGCCTGTCACATCTGTGAATGTGGAATGTGTTTTAAAGCCTGTCACATCTGTGAATGTGGAATGTGTTTTAAAGCCTGTCACATCTGTGAATGTGGAATGTGTTTTTAAAGCCTGTCACATCTGTGAATGTGGAATGTGTTTTAAAGCCTGTCACATCTGTGAATGTGGAATGTGTTTTTAAAGCCTGTCACATCTGTGAATGTGGAATGTGTTTTAAAGCCTGTCACATCTGTGAATGTGGAATGTGTTTTTAAAGCCTGTCACATCTGTGAATGTGGAATGTGTTTTTAAAGCCTGTCACATCTGTGAATGTGGAATGTGTTTTTAAAGCCTGTCACATCTGTGAATGTGGAATGTGTTTTTAAAGCCTGTCACATCTGTGAATGTGGAATGTGTTTTTAAAGCCTGTCACATCTGTGAATGTGGAATGTGTTTTTAAAGCCTGTCACATCTGTGAATGTGGAATGTGTTTTTAAAGCCTGTCACATCTGTGAATGTGGAATGTGTTTTTAAAGCCTGTCACATCTGTGAATGTGGAATGTGTTTTTAAAGCCTGTCACATCTGTGAATGTGGAATGTGTTTTTAAAGCCTGTCACATCTGTGAATGTGGAATGTGTTTTTAAAGCCTGTCACATCTGTGAATGTGGAATGTGTTTTAAAGCCTGTCACATCTGTGAATGTGGAATGTGTTTTAAAGCCTGTCACATCTGTGAATGTGGAATGTGTTTTAAAGCCTGTCACATCTGTGAATGTGGAATGTGTTTTAAAGCCTGTCACATCTGTGAATGTGGAATGTGTTTTTAAAGCCTGTCACATCTGTGAATGTGGAATGTGTTTTAAAGCCTGTCACATCTGTGAATGTGGAATGTGTTTTAAAGCCTGTCACATCTGTGAATGTGGAATGTGTTTTTAAAGCCTGTCACATCTGTGAATGTGGAATGTGTTTTAAAGCCTGTCACATCTGTGAATGTGGAATGTGTTTTTAAGCCTGTCACATCTGTGAATGTGGAATGTGTTTTTAAAGCCTGTCACATCTGTGAATGTGGAATGTGTTTTTAAAGCCTGTCACATCTGTGAATGTGGAATGTGTTTTTAAAGCCTGTCACATCTGTGAATGTGGAATGTGTTTTTAAAGCCTGTCACATCTGTGAATGTGGAATGTGTTTTTAAAGCCTGTCACATCTGTGAATGTGGAATGTGTTTTTAAAGCCTGTCACATCTGTGAATGTGGAATGTGTTTTAAAGCCTGTCACATCTGTGAATGTGGAATGTGTTTTAAAGCCTGTCACATCTGTGAATGTGGAATGTGTTTTTAAAGCCTGTCACATCTGTGAATGTGGAATGTGTTTTAAAGCCTGTCACATCTGTGAATGTGGAATGTGTTTTAAAGCCTGTCACATCTGTGAATGTGGAATGTGTTTTAAAGCCTGTCACATCTGTGAATGTGGAATGTGTTTTAAAGCCTGTCACATCTGTGAATGTGGAATGTGTTTTTAAAGCCTGTCACATCTGTGAATGTGGAATGTGTTTTTAAAGCCTGTCACATCTGTGAATGTGGAATGTGTTTTAAAGCCTGTCACATCTGTGAATGTGGAATGTGTTTTTAAAGCCTGTCACATCTGTGAATGTGGAATGTGTTTTTAAAGCCTGTCACATCTGTGAATGTGGAATGTGTTTTTAAAGCCTGTCACATCTGTGAATGTGGAATGTGTTTTTAAAGCCTGTCACATCTGTGAATGTGGAATGTGTTTTTAAAGCCTGTCACATCTGTGAATGTGGAATGTGTTTTAAAGCCTGTCACATCTGTGAATGTGGAATGTGTTTTAAAGCCTGTCACATCTGTGAATGTGGAATGTGTTTTTAAAGCCTGTCACATCTGTGAATGTGGAATGTGTTTTTAAAGCCTGTCACATCTGTGAATGTGGAATGTGTTTTAAAGCCTGTCACATCTGTGAATGTGGAATGTGTTTTAAAGCCTGTCACATCTGTGAATGTGGAATGTGTTTTAAAGCCTGTCACATCTGTGAATGTGGAATGTGTTTTAAAGCCTGTCACATCTGTGAATGTGGAATGTGTTTTTAAAGCCTGTCACATCTGTGAATGTGGAATGTGTTTTTAAAGCCTGTCACATCTGTGAATGTGGAATGTGTTTTTAAAGCCTGTCACATCTGTGAATGTGGAATGTGTTTTTAAAGCCTGTCACATCTGTGAATGTGGAATGTGTTTTAAAGCCTGTCACATCTGTGAATGTGGAATGTGTTTTAAAGCCTGTCACATCTGTGAATGTGGATTGTGTTTTTAAAGCCTGTCACATCTGTGAATGTGGAATGTGTTTTAAAGCCTGTCACATCTGTGAATGTGGAATGTGTTTTAAAGCCTGTCACATCTGTGAATGTGGAATGTGTTTTAAAGCCTGTCACATCTGTGAATGTGGAATGTGTTTTAAAGCCTGTCACATCTGTGAATGTGGAATGTGTTTTAAAGCCTGTCACATCTGTGAATGTGGAATGTGTTTTTAAAGCCTGTCACATCTGTGAATGTGGAATGTGTTTTAAAGCCTGTCACATCTGTGAATGTGGAATGTGTTTTAAAGCCTGTCACATCTGTGAATGTGGAATGTGTTTTTAAAGCCTGTCACATCTGTGAATGTGGAATGTGTTTTAAAGCCTGTCACATCTGTGAATGTTTTGTTGGTTGATTGAAAAACAATAAAACGTAATAAAACTTTAAATTGATTTTTTAAATAATTTTTATTACAAAATAAAAAATCCTACAATGTGATTTTCTGGATTTCTTTTCTCATTTTGTCTGTCATAGTTGAAGTGTACCTATGATAAAAAATGACAGGCCTCTCTCATCTTTTTAAGTGGGAGAACTTGCACAATTGGTGGCTTACTAAATATTTTTTTGCCCCACTGTATGTAGACAACTACAAATACCTAGGTGTCTGGTTAGACTGTAAACTCTCCTTCCAAACTCACATTAAACATCTCCAATCCAAAATTAAATCTAGAATCGGCTTCCTATTTCACAACAAAGCCTCCTTCACCCATGCTGCCAAACATACCCTCGTAAAACTGACTATCCTACCGATCCTCGACTTCGGGCGATATCATCTATAAAATAGCCTTCAACACTCTACTCAACAAACTGGATGCAGTCTATCACAGTGCCATCCGTTTTGTCACCAAATTCCCATATACTACCCACCACTGCGACCTGTACGCTCTCGTTGGCTGGCCCTCGCTTCATACTCGTCGCCAAACCCACTGGCTCCAGGTCATCTACAAGTCTCTGCTAGGTAAAGGCCCGCCTTATCTCAGCTCACTGGTCACCATAGCAGCACCCACTCGTAGCACGCGCTCCAGCAGGTATATCTCACTGGTCACCCCCAAAGCCAATTCTTCCTTTGGTCGTCTTTCCTTCCAGGTCTCTGCTGCCAATGACTGGAACGAACTGCAAAAATCCCTGAGTTGGAGACTCTTACCTCACTAACTTCAGTTGTTAGTTGTGTTAGTTGTGTTTGGTGTAGAGATTGAGACAGGACTAGGTGTGTTTCGTGTAGAGATTGAGACAGGACTAGGTGTGTTTGGTGTAGAGCTTGAGACAGGACTATGTGTGTGTGGTGTAGAGATTGAGACAGGACTAGGTGTGTTAGTTGTGGTTGGTGTAGAGATTGAGACAGGACTAGGTGTATTTGGTGTAGAGATTGAGACAGGACTAGGTGTGTTTGGTGTAGATATTGAGACAGGACTAGGTGTGTTAGTTGTGTTTGGTGTAGAGATTGAGACAGGACTAGGTGTGTTAGTTGTGTTTGTTGTAGAGATTGAGACAGGACTATGTGTGTATGGTATAGAGATTGAGACAGGACTAGGTGTGTTTGGTGTAGAGATTGAGACAGGACTAGGTGTGTTAGTTGTGTTTGGAGTAGAGATTGAGACAGGACTGGTTGTGTTTGGTGTAGAGATTGAGACAGGACTAGGTGTGTTAGTTGTGTTTGGTATAGCGATTGAGACAGGACTAGGTGTGTTTGGTGTAGAGATTGAGACAGGACTAGGTGTGTTTGGTGTAGAGATTGAGACAGGACTAGTTGTGTTTGGTGTAGAGATTGAGACAGGACTAGTTGTGTTTGTTGTATAGATTGAGACAGGACTATGTGTGTTTGGTGTAGAGATTGAGACAGGACTAGGTGTGTTTGGTGTAGAGATTGAGACAGGACTAGGTGTGTTAGTTGTGTTTGGTGTAGAGATTGAGACAGGACTAGGTGTGTTAGTTGTGTTTGGTGTAGAGATTGAGACAGGACTAGGTGTGTTAGTTGTGTTTGGTGTAGAGATTGAGACAGGACTAGTTGTGTTTGGTGTAGAGATTGAGACAGGACTAGTTGTGTTTGGTGTAGAGATTGAGACAGGACTAGGTGTATTAGTTGTGTTTGGTGTAGAGATTGAGACAGGACTAGGTGTGTTAGTTGTGTTTGGTGTAGAGATTGAGACAGGACTAGGTGTGTTAGTTGTGTTTGGTGTAGAGATTGAGACAGGACTAGTTGTGTTTGGTGTAGAGATTGAGACAGGACTAGGTGTGTTAGTTGTGTTTGGTGTAGAGATTGAGACAGGACTAGTTGTGTTTGGTGTAGAGATTGAGACAGGACTAGTTGTGTTTGGTGTAGAGATTGAGACAGGACTACTTGTGTTTGGTGTAGAGATTGAGACAGGACTAGGTGTGTTTGGTGTAGAGATTGAGACAGGACTAGGTGTGTTAGTTGTGTTTGGTGTAGAGATTGAGACAGGACTAGTTGTGTTTGGTGTAGAGATTGAGACAGGACTAGGTGTGTTAGTTGTGTTTGGTGTAGAGATTGAGACAGGACTAGGTGTGTTTGGTGTAGAGATTGAGACAGGACTATGTGTGTGTGGTGTAGAGATTGAGACAGGACTAGGTGTGTTGCTAGGTGCTCACCTCACTGTTACTGTAGCGAGCCAGCTCAGAGATGAACCTCATGTGGTCTTCCCTGATCTGAACCATCTGCTCACAGATATTATACTGAGGACTGCTGCCTGTTGAGGTACATGACCACCTTTGAACGGGGAGGAGAGAGAGATGAGATGAGGTGGATAGAGAGGAAAGAGATGAGAAGAGAGATGAGAGAGAGAGAGAAGGGAGAGAGGAGAGATGAGGATAGAGCGAGGAGAGAGAGAAGAGAGAGAGAGAAGAGATGAGGATAGAGCGAGGAGAGAGAGAAGAGAGAGAGAGAAGAGATGAGGATAGAGCGAGGAGAGAGAGAAGAGAGAGAGAAGAGATGAGGATAGAGAGAGGAGAGATGAGGATAGAGCGAGGAGAGAGCGAGAGAGAAGAGATGAGGATTGAGAGAGGAGAGATGAGGATAGAGCGAGGAGAGAGAGAAGAGAGAGAGAAGAGATGAAGATAGAGAGGAGAGATGATGATTGAGAGGAGGGAGAGGAGAGAAAGAAATAGAGAAGAGAGATGAGGAGGTGGATGGAGAAGAGAGAGGAGAGAGAGAGAAGAGATGAGAAGAGAGAGAGAAGAGATGAGGATAGAGAGAGAAGAGATGAGGATAAAGAGAGGAGAGAGAGAGAAGAGATGAGAATAGAGAGAGGAGGAGGTGGATGGAGAATAGATAGGAGAGATGAGGAAAGATGAGGTGGAGGAATAGAGGGATAAGGCCTCACCGGTTCTTGTTCTCTTCAAAGTGTGCGCTGGTCTTGATGTACCTGGACAGCTCAATCTGCATGTCACCAAACAGAGGCACCACCTGCAGTTGCTGTTGGGGACAGATACATGAAGACCAGTCAGTTTGTCAGAGCCATTCCAGACCATCCCAGTCTCAACATTAAACGTTTTTTTTTAGATAACGTACAACTCTGCATAACGATAAACACGCACACACATACAGCAACACCAATGTCTCAAACTCTCACCTTGAAGAACTTGTCAATCTTGATCAGGTTGATCCTCTTCTTGGCGTCCATTTTGTAGATGTTGCTGTTACTGCCATCCATCAGGTACAGACCAAACCCCATCACCTAGAGATAACAGACAGGTACAGACCTAACCCCATCACCTAGAGGTAACAGACAGGTACAGACCTAACCCCATCACCTAGAGGTAACAGACAGGTACAGACCAAACCCCATCACCTAGAGGTAACAGACAGGTACAGACCTAACCCCATCACCAAGAGGTAACAGACAGGTACAGACCTAACCCCATCACCTAGAGGTAACAGACAGGTACAGACTAAACCCCATCACCTAGAGGTAACAGACAGGTACAGACCTAACCCCATCACCTAGAGGTAACAGACAGGTACAGACCTAACCCCATCACCTAGTCACCTAGAGGTAACAGACAGGTACAGACTAAACCCCATCACCTAGAGGTAACAGACAGGTACAGACCTAACCCCATCCCCTGGAGATAACAGACAGGTACAGACTAAACCCCATCACCTAGAGGTAACAGACAGGTACAGACCTAACACCATCACCTAGAGGTAACAGACAGGTACAGACCTAACCCCATCACCTAGAGGTAACAGACAGGTACAGACTAAACCCCATCACCTAGAGGTAACAGACAGGTACAGACCAAACCCCATCACCTAGAGGTAACAGACAGGTACAGACCTAACCCCATCACCTAGAGGTAACAGACAGGTACAGACCTAACCCCATCACCTAGAGGTAACAGACAGGTACAGACCAAACCCCATCACCTAGAGGTAACAGACAGGTACAGACCAAACCCCATCACCTAGAGGTAACAGACAGGTACAGACCTAACCCCATCACCTAGAGGTAACAGACAGGTACAGACCTAACCCCATCACCTAGAGGTAACAGACAGGTACAGACCTAACACCATCACCTAGAGATAACAGACAGGTACAGACTAAACCCCATCACCTGGAGATAACAGACAGGTACAGACTAAACCCCATCACCTAGAGATAACAGACAGGTACAGACACATTGAAGATAATTCATACTTAATAGATGTTATCCAATATACCAAATGGCACCCTATTCCCTATAGGCCCTGGTCGTAAGTAGTGCACTATATAGGGAATAGGGAGCCGTTTGGAACGCGGCCCAGCATGCCAGCCAGACGGTAGCGTACCTTGAGCAGCATGTGTTTCTCGTTGGGGGTCAGGTACATCCTGTTCTCATAGTAATCAACACACAGGTTGACTATGTCAGCCAGCAGCTCATCGTGGCCGTTAATCACCTCCAACTGCTGCTGCAGAGACTGGAGACAGAGAGAGAGAGACAGAGAGAGAGAGAGACAGCGAGAGACAGAGAGAGAGAGAGAGAGAGAGCAGGAGTGAAACAGAGAGAGAGAGAGAGAGACAGCGAGAGACAGAGAGAGAGAAAGATGACAGAGACAGAGCAGGAGTGAAACAGAGAGAAAGAGAGACAGTGGGAGAGAGAGAGACAGAGAGAAAGAGAGACAGCGAAAGAGAGAGACAGCGAGAGACAGAGAGAGAGAGACACAGAGAGACAGAGACAGAGCAAGAGTGAAACAGAGAGAGAGAGACAGAGTGAGAGAGAGATGTTTAGATGACTTCAGTATTATATATTACGTATCCCCATTAGTTCCTGTCAAGGCAGCAGCTACTCTTCCTGGGGTTTGTTATGGATCCCATTAGTTCCTGTCAAGGCAGCCTTTCATCGCGGATGTGGAAGGGCCATATCGACGGATATCGACTGAGATTTTTGTATTACGTTAATTTGATTTCAGAGGGAAAAGGGTTAATGCCCTCTGTGAAACCATATGACTAGGCAGTAGTCCAGGTGTGATAAAACTAGGGCCTGTAGGACTTGTTTTGTTGATAGCGATGTCATGACAGTAGAGCAACGCTTTATTACGTACATACCTCCCCCCATCTTAGCTACTGTTGTATCAATTTGTTTTGACCATGACAGTTTACAATCCAGGGTTACACCAAGCAGTTTAGGCACCTCAACTTGTTCAATTTCCACATTATTCATTACAAGATTTAGATGAGGTTTAGTGAATGATTTGTCCCAAATACAACGCTTTTAGTTTTTGAAATATTTAGGACTCTTATTACCTTCTGCAACTGACTGCAGCTCTTTGTTAAGTATAGCAGTGATTTTACTTGCTGTAGTAGCTGGCGTGTATAGTGTTGAGCCATCCGCAAACAAAGACACACTGCCTTTACTCAGTGCTAGTGGAAGGTCATTAGTGAAAATATAAAAAAGTAAGGGGCCTAGATAGCTGCCCTGGGGAATCCCGGATTCTACCCGGATTATGTTGGAGAGGCCTCCATTAGAGAACACCCTCTGTGTTCTGACAGGTAACTCTCAATCCACGATGTAGAAGGGGGTGTAAAGCCATAACACATACGTTTTTCTAGCAGTAGACTATGATCGATAATGTCAAAAGCCGCACGGAAGTCTAACAAAACAGCTCCCACAATATTTGTATCAATTTCTTTCAGCCAATCATCCGTAATTTGTGTAAGTGCTGTGCTTATTGAATGTCCTTCCCTATAAGCGTGCTGAAAGTCTGTTAATTTGTTTACTGTAAAATAGCATTGTATCTGTTCAAACACAATTTTTTCCAGAAGTTTACTAAGGGTTGGTAACAGGCTGATTGGTCGGCTATTTGAGCCAGTAAAGGGGGCTTTACTATTCTTGGGTAGCGGAATGACTTTGCTACCCTCTAGGTGTCACGCCCTGACCTTAGAGAGCCTTTTTATTTCTCTATTTGGTTAGGTCAGGGTGTGATTAGGTTGGGCCTTCTAGGTTTTCTGTTTCTATGTTGGTGTGTTTGATTCCCAATCGGAGGCAGCTGTCTATCGTTGTCTCTGATTGGGAATCAGATATAAGTTGCCAGTTTCCTTTTGGGTTTTGTGGGATCTTGTCTTTGTTTGTTGCACGACTAGCTTTACGTTCGGTTCGTGTTCTTTGTTTTTCCCCGGTGTTACGTTTTCAAATAAAGAGAGAATGTACGCCTACCACGCTGCACCTTGGTCCGGTCATTTTCATCTGACGACGAGCGCCAGGCCTGAGGGCACACAATCTCTAGTAGGCTTAAATTGAAGAGATGGCCAATAGGAGTGTCAATATCGTCCGCTATTATCCTCAGTCATTTTCCATCCAGGTTGTCAGTCACAGATGATTTGTCACTGCTGATAGACAATAATAGTTTCACCTCTTTCCCACTCAGTTTACGGAATTTGGTCAGTTATGCATGAATGTGTAGGTTTAGAGTTTGTTGCTAGCATGTCATGGGTAAGTTCGCTAATGTTGCCGATGAAAAACAAATCATTAAAATACTTAATATCAGTGGGTTTTGTGATGAGCCATCTGATTCAATGAAAGATGGAGCTGAGTTAGTCTTTTTGCCCAACATTTATGCTACAAAGCTTTTTACTATACTTGAAATATAATGTATCTTTGTTTGGCCACATGATTTCTAAATGTACGTTTGCCAATCCACGGGGATTTAAACGTTTTTACAGTCCTTTTCTGAATAGGTGTTTATTAGTAACTGGTGTTTCAGTTCCATCAGTCGAGTTGGGATGGAACACACCAGAACAACCAGCCACAGTGTTTCAGTTTCCTCAGTCGGGATGGAACACACCAGAACGACCAGCCACAGTGTTTCAGTTTCCTCAGTCGAGTTGGGATGGAACACACCAGAACGACCAGCCACAGTGTTTCAGTTTCCTCAGTCGAGTTGGAACACACCAGAACGACCAGCCACAGTGTTTCAGTTTCCTCAGTCGAGTTGGGATGGAACATACCAGAACGACCAGCCACAGTGTTTCAGTTTCCTCAGTCGAGTTGGAACACACCAGAACGACCAGCCACAGTGTTTCAGTTTCCTCAGTCGAGTTGGGATGGAACACACCAGAACGACCAGGCACAGTGTTTCCCGTATATTAATTTGGTCAGAGTGAAATGAAACATTTCTGCCTTTTAAGATCAGAGCGACAAGTTAAAACAACTTCCATATCTTCCTTATATCTTAATCAGATCGGCCACGAAACCTCCAAGTTAATTATACCCAACAAAAATATAAACGCAACAAGCAACAATTTCACTGAGTTCCAGTTCATATAAGGAAATCAGTCAATTATAATAAATTCATTAGGCCCTAATCTATGGATTTCACATGACTGGGTAGGGGGGCGCAGACATGGGTGGGCCTGGGAAGGCATAGGCCCACCCACTGGGGAGCCAGGCCCCTGTGGCATTGTGTTGTGTGACAAAACTGCACATTTAAAAGTGGCCTCTGATTGTACCCAGTGTAATGATAATGATAATGCTGTCTAATCAGCTTCTTCATATGCCACACCTGTCAGTTGGATGGATAATCTTGGCAAAGTAGAAATGCTCACTAACAAGGATATAAACTAATTTTTGCACAAAACTTGAGAGAAAGAAGCTTTTTGTGCATACAGAACATTTCTGGGATGTTTTATTTCAGCTCAGTAAACATGGAACCAACACTTTACATGGTGCGTTTATATTTGTGTTTAGTATAGCTAGCTATCTATTGCTAGCTATTAATAGTGGAAGTGTAGCCAACCCTATTCAAATATGTATGTAATTATTGTTAGCTAAAAAACAGTAACGTTGGCTTGTGATGTCATGGAGATCAAGAGATTGTTGGAGGAAATTATAGTTGAAATGATTAATTATGTATACATTTTTATTAGAACCATTGAGTTTTAATACTATCATGTTATGGTATGAAATGTATGGGTTTTTGGTTCAACTAGGACCGAAAATGTAGGTAAAACGAATTAATTGTCTGTACCTTATATCTGGAGTACTTCTCCTGTCCTATTCGGTGTCCTGTGTGAATCTAAGTGTGCGTTCTCTAATTCTCTCCTTCTCTCTTTCTTTCTCTCTCTCGGAGGACCTGAGCCCTAGGACCATGCCCCAGGACTACCTGACATGATGACTCCTTGCTGTCCCCAGTCCACCTGGCCATGCTGCTGTTCCAGTTTCAACTGACCTGAGCCCTAGGACCATGCCCCAGGACTACCTGACATGATGACTCCTTGCTGTCCCCAGTCCACCTGGCCATGCTGCTGTTCCAGTTTCAACTGACCTGAGCCCTAGGACCATGCCCCAGGACTACCTGACATGATGACTCCTTGCTGTCCCCAGTCTACCTGGCCATGCTGCTGCTCCAGTTTCAACTTCCACCTGACTGTGCTGCTGCTCCAGTTTCAACTGTTCTGCCTTATTATTATTCGACCATGCTGGTCATTTATGAACATTGAACATCTTGACCATGTTCTGTTATAATCTCCACCCGGCACAGCCAGAAGAGGACTGGCCACCCCACATAGCCTGGTTCCTCTCTAGGTTTCTTCCTAGGTATTGGCCTTTCTAGGGAGTTTTTCCTAGCCACCGTGCTTCTACACCTGCATTGCTTGCTGTTTGGGGTTTTAGGCTGGGTTTCTGTACAGCACTTTGAGATATCAGCTGATGTACGAAGGGCTATATAAATACATTTGATTTGATTTGATTTGTACCTTGCGGCTTTAAGGGAGAGGGATGGTATATCTTTTCTGACAGATAAGAATGATCTTTGATGTTCCATTAGTGGAGGAGAAAATGTCTTTTAGACAGATTGGAATGTTTGTTTTATGAGGGGAGTAGAAGAAGATCTCCAGACCTGAAGACTATTGTGGGGATCGGAGAGAGTGTGAAACTGATGACGTCATTTTATGTTCTCGCTTTAAAATGTAATGTTCTTTGTATTTTGGGTCAGTACTCATCAAGAATAAATGCTGACTGGTCCCTTTCTATTTCATGCAAAATAATAAATGTACAACTTATTATGAAATAGATAAGAGTGTGAATTTGGTTTTGGCTACAAAACATATAGGAATTTAGAATTCCTCTAACAGAGATCAAATGAAACAATTAAACTGATTTACAGTTTCAAAGAAAGAGAACATCATTTAATTAGCATTTTGGAGTAGAATGTCCCAGAGTGATCTTGTTGTGGTTGGCCAGGTGTGTGTGTTACCTGAGTGATCTTGTTGTGGTTGTCCAGGTGTGTGTGTTACCCGAGTGATCTTGTTGTGGTTGGCCAGGTGTGTGTGTTACCTGAGTGATCTTGTTGTGGTTGGCCAGGTGTGTGTGTTACCCGAGTGATCTTGTTGCGGTTGTCCAGGTGTGTGTGTTACCTGAGTGATCTTGTTGTGGTTGGCCAGAAACATGGAGAGGTTCTGAGATTCCTGGATGGATGAGGGTTCTGACATTTTCCTGAGGAACTGGGCAGCTCTACGGAGAGGAGAGGAGGGAAGGGGAGAGGAAGAGCGAAAGGGGAGAGGAGAGGAGAGGAGAGGAGAGGAGAGGAGAGGAGAGGAGAGGAGAGGAGAGGAGAGGAGAGGAGAGGAGAGGAGAGGAGAGGAGAGGAGAGGAGAGGAGAGGAGAGGAGAGGAGAGGAGAGGAGGAGAGGAGAGGAGAGGAGAGGAGAGGAGAGGAGAGGAGAGGAGAGGAGAGGAGAGGAGAGGAGAGGAGAGGAGAGAGGAGAGGAGAGGAGAGGAGAGGAGAGGAGAGGAGAGAGGGGAGAGCGGAAGGGGAGAGCGGAAGGGGAGAGGGAGAGAGTGATAGAGAACAGAGAGATCAGCCCAGAGGGAGGTTATTCAACCAACACAGACATGTCATTGAAATCACCACATGAAGAGACAAAAAACAAGGAATACATCCAAAACTGAGGCTTGAATACACTATCTAAATGTTTATTAAAGCATCATGGTGCCCATAAAAATCAGTGTATGAGGTGAAAACAAAAGTCCTCAGGCCATTATCAGCACACACACCTGGCTTCTGTTTCAAGGAGAAATGCACACGATTAATCAAGAAAAAAACTGAAAACCTATGAATCAGTACCTAGTAGAAGAGAATGCATAACCTCGATTAAATACCAAATATACAAAAGTGGACAGAGAAATATCATAAATTATTGCTTATACATGAACCATTTCCTCAGAATAAACACGACAGGATTGTAGTTGTAGGGAGCGAGTGGGACCACTAGATGGAGGTATGGAACACCAATGAGAGGACCGACACCAGTTACAGGAAACTCAAATAACAATTCTTCATTCCTGCCTGATGGGTGGAGAACATCCACCTGCATTCTGTCTGGACAAGACTACGTTCCAAAAGACCATCCCTACGTGAATGTTTATCTGCTGAACAGAAGGACATGGAGGAGACAGGGCCTCTGAGAACCGCCCCGACGTGAAGGTTTATCTGCTGAACAGAAGGACATGGAGGAGACAGGGCCTCTGAGAACTGCCCCGACGTGAAGGTTTATCTGATGAACAGAAGGACATGGAGGAGACAGGGCCTCTGAGAACTGCCCCGACGTGAAGGTTTATCTGCTGAACAGAAGGACATGGAGGAGACAGGGCCTCTGAGAACTGCCCCGACGTGAAGGTTTATCTGCTGAACAGAAGGACATGGAGGAGACAGGGCCTCTGAGAACCGCCCCGACGTGAAGGTTTATCTGCTGAACAGAAGGACATGGAGGAGACAGGGCCTCTGAGAACTGCCCCGACGTGAAGGTTTATCTGATGAACAGAAGGACATGGAGGAGACAGGGTGACCCGGACTCTGAGAAATGACAGGCCTCTTATCATCACAGGAACTCTGTGCATTACCTACCAAAAATGCTGCAACACTGCCACTTAGCAGACAAAATGGCCTCCTCCTTTTATAAAACTGCCTAAACTAGAGTGGCATCACCACTGCTACACCTCCAGGGGGCATGAGAGGGAGGGAGAACACTCCCTGGCCATACACAGAGCAGGACAACTCCCTGGCCATACACAGAGCAGGACAACTCCCTGGCCATACACAGAGCAGGACAACTCCCCGGCCATACACAGAGCAGGACAACTCCCTGGCCATACACAGAGCAGGACAACTCCCCGGCCATACACAGAGCAGGACAACTCCCCGGCCATACACAGAGCAGGACAACTCCCTGGCCATACACAGAGCAGGACAACTCCCCGGCCATACACAGAGCAGGACAACTCCCCCCCCCACATACCAAGACAGGTGTGAAGAGGGCACAACAATGCCTTTTCCCCCTCAGGAGACATGGGTCCCCAGATCCTCAAAAGGATCTACAGCTGCACCATTGAGAGCCTCCTGACCTGTTGCATCACCGCCTGGTATGGCAACTGCTCAGCATCTGACCGTAAGGCACTACAGTACATCACTGGGGCCGAGCTTCCTGACATCCAGAGACTGTCAGAGACTCCAGTCACCCAAGTTGTAGACTGTTTTCTCTGCTACCGCACGTCAAGCGGTACCGGAGGGCCAAGTCTAGGACCAAAAGGCTCCTCAACAGCGTCTACCCCCAAGCCATTAGACTGCTGAAAAGCTTCTACCTCCAAGCCATCAGACTGCTGAACAGCTTCTACCCCCAAGCCATCAGACTGCTGAACAGCTTCTACCTCCAAGCCATCAGACTGCTGAACAGCTTCTACCCCCAAGCCATTAGACTGCTGAACAGCTTCTACCTCCAAGCCATCAGACTGCTGAACAGCTTCTACCCCCAAGCCATCAGACTGCTGAACAGCTTCTACCTCCAAGCAATTAGACTGCTGAACAGCTTCTACCCCCAAGCCATTAGACTGCTGAACAGCTTCTACCTCCAAGCAATTAGACTGCTGAACAGCTTCTACCCCCAAGCCATTAGACTGCTGAACAGCTTCTACCCCCAAGCCATCAGACTGCTGAACAGCTTCTACCCCCAAGCCATCAGACTGCTGAACAGCTTCTACCTCCAAGCAATTAGACTGCTGAACAGCTTCTACCCCCAAGCCATTAGACTGCTGAACAGCTTCTACCTCCAAGCAATTAGACTGCTGAACAGCTTCTACCCCCAAGCCATTAGACTGCTGAACAGCTTCTACCCCCAAGCCATCAGACTGCTGAACAGCTTCTACCCCCAAGCCATCAGACTGCTGAACAGCTTCTACCCCCAAGCCATTAAACTGCTGAACAGCTTCTACCCCCAAGCCATTAGACTGCTGAACAGCTTCTACCCCCAAGCCATTAGACTGCTGAACAGCTTCTACCCCCAAGCCATCAGACTGCTGAACAGCTTCTACCCCCAAGCCATTAGACTGCTGAACAGCTTCTACCCCCAAGCCATCAGACTGCTGAACAGCTTCTACCTCCAAGCCATCAGACTGCTGAACAGCTTCTACCTCCAAGCCATTAGACTGCTGAACAGCTTCTACCTCCAAGCCATCAGACTGCTTAACAGCTTCTACCTCCAAGCCATCAGACTGCTGAACAGCTTCTACCCCCAAGCCATCAGACTGCTGAACAGCTTCTACCTCCAAGCCATCAGACTGCTGAACAGCTTCTACCCCCAAGCCATCAGACTGCTGAACAGCTTCTACCTCCAAGCCATCAGACTGCTGAACAGCTTCTACCCCCAAGCCATCAGACTGCTGAACAGCTTCTACCCCCAAGCAATTAGACTGCTGAACAGCTTCTACCCCCAAGCCATTAGACTGCTGAACAGCTTCTACCTCCAAGCCATCAGACTGCTGAACAGCTTCTACCTCCAAGCCATCAGACTGCTGAACAGCTTCTACCCCCAAGCCATTAGACTGCTGAACAGCTTCTACCCCCAAGCCATCAGACTGCTGAACAGCTTCTACCCCCAAGCCATTAGACTGCTGAACAGCTTCTACCTCCAAGCCATCAGACTGCTGAACAGCTTCTACCCCCAAGCCATTAGACTGCTGAACAGCTTCTACCCCCAAGCCATCAGACTGCTGAACAGCTTCTACCCCCAAGCCATTAGACTGCTGAACAGCTTCTACCTCCAAGCCATTAGACTGCTGAACAATTCATAAAAATCACCACCGGACCTTTTACATTGACTCCCTGTTGTACACTGCTGCTACTCGCTGTTTATTACCTATGTATAGTCACTTCACCCCCACCAACATGTACACATTACCTCAACTAGCCTGTACCAGCGCATATTGACTCTGTACCGTAATACCCTGTATATAGCCTCCACATTGACTCTGTACCGGTACCCCCTGTATATAGCCTCCACATTGACTCTGTACTGGTACCCCCTGTATATAGCCTCCACATTGACTCTGTACCGTAACACCCTGTATATAGCCTCCACATTGACTCTGTACCGGTACCCCCTGTATATAGCCTCCACATTGACTCTGTACCGTAACACCCTGTATATAGCCTCCACATTGACTCTGTACCGTAACACCCTGTATATGGCCTCCACATTGACTCTGTACCGGTACCCCCTGTATGTAGCCTCCACATTGACTCTGTACCGTAACACCCTGTATATAGCCTCCACATTGACTCTGTACCGTAACACCCTGGATAAGAGTCTGCTAAATGACTCACTACTATATTCTCCCTGGATAAGATTCTGCTAAATGACTCACTACTATATTCTCCCTGGATAAGATTCTGCTAAATGACTCACTACTATAGTCTCCCTGGGTAAGAGTCTGCTAAATGACTCACTACTATAGTCTCCCTGGATAAGATTCTGCTAAATAACTCACTACTGTAGTCTCCCTGGATAAGAGTCTGCTAAATGACTCACTGCTATAGTCTCCCTGGATCAGAGAGTCTGCTAAATGACTCACTACTGTAGTGTCTCTGGATAAGAGTCTGCTAAATGACTCACTACTATAGTCTCCCTGGATAAGAGTCTGCTAAATAACTCACTACTGTAGTCTCCCTGGATATGTGTGTGTGTGTGTGTGTGTGTGTGTGTGTGTGTGTGTGTGTGTGTGTGTGTGTGTGTGTGTGTGTGTGTGGTACCGTTTGTATGCAGAGTGGTCGTTCTTGACGCTACACTTCATGTTCTTGAGTTCATCCAGCACAGCGAACATGTTGATGAACTTCCCCAAGGTCAGGAGGTAGGCCTCGGAGACAAAGTCCTTCCTCCTCTCAGCGTGGCAGAGACGACGCACCTCCCCACAGAACCGGTCTATAGCCAATCGCTGAAAGAGGAGAAACAGAGGGTCGATATCAATGTCAAAAGAGAGCACATTAAATAGAACTGCCATGACTGCGACATGAAAAATCTGTAATAATGTGAATAAAATGTTACACAGTGACCAGTGATTTCCACTTCATGACTTAACTCAGCTTCTTTTCATTTAAAACTTGCAATTCGCCAGTCACCGAACAGGTCGCCCAGACCACACCACAGAACAGGTCGCCCAGACCACACCACAGAACAGGTCGGCCAGACCACACCACAGAACAGGTCGCCCAGACCACACCACAGAACAGGTCGGCCAGACCACACCACAGAACAGGTCGCCCAGCCCACACCACAGAACAGGTAGCCCAGTCCACACCACTGAACAAGTCGCCCAGACCACAGAACAGGTCGCCCAGACCACACCATACCACAGAACAGGTCGCCCAGACCACACCACAGAACAGGTCGCCCAAACCACACCACCGAACAGGTCGCCCAGACCACACCACAGAACAGGTCGCCCAGACCACACCACTGAACAAGTCGCCCAGACCACAGAACAGGTCGCCCAGACCACACCACACCACAGAAGAGGTCGCCCAGACCACACCACAAAACAGGTCGCCCAGACCACACCACAGAACAGGTCGCCCAGACCACACCACTGAACAGGTCGCCCAGCCCACACCACAGAACAGGTAGCCCAGTCCACACCACAGAACAGGTAGCCCAGACCACACCACAGAACAGGTCGCCTACATTCAATATAAGTCTTCACAGATCATTAAACACTACCCAGCTTTCCTTACATGAATGACAGTGTTATTTGTCAATAAAGCATTTAAGAATTGATTTAAAACATTGAACTGAACCCCTGTTCGTATCCTGGATCATGGAGAACTCCAGGGAAACAAATCAAGGCTCTATGATGTCTCAATCCGGCGTCTGGCTCACAAGTACTGATACTGCTTTTTGCCGATTCTCTCCAGATAAATTCAAAAACATTTGATGAAGATGTTGAATCCTCACTGCAGGACAATAGGTAGTGGAGAGAGAGCCTCATTCTGCAGTACCAATAACAGAATTGTTATTTTTGCAAAATCGACAATTGTCCATATATTATGCGAGGGCTTGCATTTTTGACCCAGAGATGTGTGTGCTTTGGGGACCTTTAACAGAAGGTGACTGGCAGAACGGGGGTTGTATGTGGAGAATGAGGGCTACAGTAGATATCTCAGATAGAGGGGAGTGAGGCCCAAGAGGGTTTTATCTGGAAGGTCTGGCTGGGGGTCTGAACATTTTAGAATTTTAAAAACTACTTTCCTGTAAATCTATATTGTTTATCGCAACAGGGAATCCATGTTGACCAGACAGAACAACCTTTCTCTTAGGTTTTTGCCACAAACTAAATTGAAAGAGTTTTTCTGACTAGATCAATAACCTATCTCCTTCTCTCAAAGTCCCAACCACAGTGATTGATTGACAGCTCTGAAACCCTACCAACTCTGTCTCAAAAACATCTTGCCCCTCCCCTGACAATCCCATCCACAGTGAATGGTTATCAGGCCAAACTGTTAAAACTATAATTCACCCAATACAAAATGCCACCCTGGTTTCCTTCTCCTAAGTGTCCACATCAGCAGAGCCAATCAAATACATCATTTGAAGAACAGACGTCATTGGGGGCAATTCATAGGGCAAATAGGACTTAAATCTCAAGAGAAAACAGGTTAAAAGGAGATCTTAGAGAATAGTCCTGATCATATCTGGGCCTAGTTGATACCCAAACAACTAACACTGAAAACAGAAATGTTCAGTGATTTGAACTGTAAAGTCATGTCTTTCTACTCAATAACACACCAAATGTAAAGTCGGTGTGCAGGTTAAGTCTTTAAAGTATTCAATCATTTAACTGTGTATTTCGGATGGAATCAAGCCCTTAGAAAGTACCAGAAGCCACCAGAATAGAGCTTGTTCAACAAAAACAACTCCCTGGCAGCCTACTTTATCAATGTGCTGGCTACTCTGTGTACTTCTGGAAGACACTGCAGTGACAGAACACTGGAGGAACATCTACACACAGACATGGTGTTGCTGGTGGGTGGGACAGAGAGAGGGGTTAGGGTGTCTGGTGGGTGGGACAGAGGGAGGGGTTAGGGTGTCTGGTGGGTGGGACAGAGGGAGGGGTTAGGGTGTCTGGTGGGTGGGACAGAGGGAGGGGTCAGGGTGTCTGGTTGGTGGGACAGAGGGAGGGGTCAGGGTGTCTGGTGGGTGGGACAGAGGGAGGGGTCAGGGTGTCTGGTTGGTGGGACAGAGAGAGAGGTCAGGGTGTCTGGTTGGTGGGACAGAGAGAGAGGTCAGGGTGTCTGGTTGGTGGGACAGAGAGAGAGGTCAGGGTGTCTGGTTGGTGGGACAGAGGGAGGGGTCAGGGTGTCTGGTTGGTGGAACAGAGGGAGGGGTCAGGGTGTCTGGTGGGTGTGACAGACAGAGAGAGGTCAGGGTGTCTGGTTGGTGGGACAGAGAGAGGTCAGGGTGTCTGGTTGGTGGGACAGAGAGAGAGGTCAGGGTGTCTGGTGGGTGGGACAGAGAGAGAGGTCAGGGTGTCTGGTGGGTGGGACAGAGAGAGAGGTCAGGGTGTCTGGTTGGTGGGACAGAGGGAGGGGTCAGGGTGTCTGGTTGGTGGGACAGAGAGGTGAGGGTGTCTGGTTGGTGGGACAGAGAGAGGTCAGGGTGTCTGGTTGGTGGGACAGAGAGGGAGAGGTCAGGGTGTCTGGTTGGTGGGACAGAGAGGGAGAGGTCAGGGTGTCTGGTGGGTGGGACAGAGAGGTCAGGGTGTCTGGTTGGTGGGACAGAGAGGTCAGGGTGTCTGGTGGGTGGGACAGAGAGGTCAGGGTGTCTGGTTGGTGGGACAGAGGGAGGGGTCAGGGTGTCTGGTTGGTGTGACAGAGAGAGAGGTCAGGGTGTCTGGTTGGTGGGACAGAGGGAGGGGTCAGGGTGTCTGGTTGGTGGGACAGAGAGAGGGGTCAGGGTGTCTGGTGGGTGGGAGAGAGAGAGAGAGGTCAGGGTGTCTGGTGGGTGTGACAGAGAGAGACGTCAGGGTGTCTGGTTGGTGGGACAGAGAGGGAGAGGTCAGGGTGTCTGGTTGGTGGGACAGAGGGAGGGGTCAGGGTGTCTGGTTGGTGGGACAGAGAGAGAGGTCAGGGTGTCTGGTTGGTGGGACAGAGAGAGGTCAGGGTGTCTGGTTGGTGGGACAGAGAGGGAGAGGTCAGGGTGTCTGGTTGGTGGGACAGAGAGGGAGAGGTCAGGGTGTCTGGTGGGTGGGACAGAGAGGTCAGGGTGTCTGGTTGGTGGGACAGAGAGGTCAGGGTGTCTGGTGGGTGGGACAGAGAGGTCAGGGTGTCTGGATGGTGGGACAGAGGGAGGGGTCAGGGTGTCTGGTTGGTGGGACAGAGGGAGGGGTCAGGGTGTCTGGTTGGTGGGACAGAGAGAGAGGTCAGGGTGTCTGGTTGGTGGGACAGAGGGAGGGGTCAGGGTGTCTGGTGGGTGGGACAGAGAGAGAGGTCAGGGTGTCTGGTGGGTGTGACAGAGAGAGAGGTCAGGGTGTCTGGTTGGTGGGACAGAGAGGGAGAGGTCAGGGTGTCTGGTTGGTGGGACAAAGGGAGGGGTCAGGGTGTCTGGTTGGTGGGACAGAGAGAGAGGTCAGGGTGTCTGGTTGGTGGGACAGAGAGAGGTCAGGGTGTCTGGTTGGTGGGACAGAGAGGGAGAGGTCAGGGTGTCTGGTTGGTGGGACAGAGAGGGAGAGGTCAGGGTGTCTGGTGGGTGGGACAGAGGTCAGGGTGTCTGGTTGGTGGGACAGAGAGGTCAGGGTGTCTGGTGGGTGGGACAGAGAGGTCAGGGTATCTGGTTGGTGGGACAGAGGGAGGGGTCAGGGTGTCTGGTTGGTGGGACAGAGAGAGGGGTCAGGGTGTCTGGTGGGTGGGACAGAGAGAGAGGTCAGGGTGTCTGGTTGGTGGGACAGAGAGAGAGGTCAGGGTGTCTGGTTGGTGTGACAGAGAGGTCAGGGTGTCTGGTTGGTGTGACAGAGAGGTCAGGGTGTCTGGTTGGTGTGACAGAGAGGTCAGGGTGTCTGGTTGGTGGGACAGAGAGGTCAGGGTGTCTGGTTGGTGGGACAGAGGGAGGGGTCAGGGTGTCTGGTTGGTGGGACAGAGGGAGGGGTCAGGGTGTCTGGTTGGTGGGACAGAGGGAGGGGTCAGGGTGTCTGGTTGGTGTGACAGAGAGAGAGGTCAGGGTGTCTGGTTGGTGGGACAGAGGGAGGGGTCAGGGTGTCTGGTTGGTGGGACAGAGAGAGGGGTCAGGGTGTCTGGTGGGTGGGACAGAGAGAGAGGTCAGGGTGTCTGGTTGGTGGGACAGAGAGAGAGGTCAGGGTGTCTGGTTGGTGGGACAGAGGGAGGGGTCAGGGTGTCTGGTTGGTGTGACAGAGGGAGGGGTCAGGGTGTCTGGTTGGTGGGACAGAGAGAGGGGTCAGGGTGTCTGGTGGGTGGGACAGAGAGAGAGGTCAGGGTGTCTGGTTGGTGGGACAGAGAGGTCAGGGTGTCTGGTTGGTGGGACAGAGAGGTCAGGGTGTCTGGTTGATGGGACAGAGGGAGGGGTCAGGGTGTCTGGTTGGTGGGACAGAGGGAGGGGTCAGGGTGTCTGGTTGGTGGGACAGAGGGAGGGGTCAGGGTGTCTGGTTGGTGTGACAGAGAGAGAGGTCAGGGTGTCTGGTTGGTGGGACAGAGGGAGGGGTCAGGGTGTCTGGTTGGTGGGACAGAGAGAGGGGTCAGGGTGTCTGGTGGGTGGGACAGAGAGAGAGGTCAGGGTGTCTGGTTGGTGGGACAGACAGAGAGGTCAGGGTGTCTGGTTGGTGGGACAGAGAGAGGTCAGGGTGTCTGGTTGAGATGACAGAGAGGTCAGGGTGTCTGGTTGGTGGGACAGAGAGAGAGGTCAGGGTGTCTGGTTGGTGGGACAGAGAGAGGGGTCAGGGTGTCTTGTTGGTGTGACAGAGAGGTCAGGGTGTCTGGTTGGTGTGACAGAGAGAGAGAGGTCAGGGTGTCTGGTTGGTGTGACAGAGAGGTCAGGGTGTCTGGTTGGTGGGACAGAGAGAGGGGTTAGGGTGTCTGGTTGGTGTGACAGAGAGAGAGGTCAGGGTGTCTGGTTGGCGGGACAGAGAGAGGGGTCAGGGTGTCTGGTTGGTGGGACAGAGAGAGGTCAGGGTGTCTGGTTGAGATGACAGAGAGGTCAGGGTGTCTGGTTGGTGGGACAGAGAGAGAGGTCAGGGTGTCTGGTTGGTGGGACAGAGAGAGGGGTCAGGGTGTCTTGTTGGTGTGACAGAGAGGTCAGGGTGTCTGGTTGGTGTGACAGAGAGAGAGGTCAGGGTGTCTGGTTGGTGTGACAGAGAGGTCAGGGTGTCTGGTTGGTGGGACAGAGAGAGGGGTCAGGGTGTCTGGTTGGTGGGACAGAGAGAGAGGTCAGGGTGTCTGGTTGGTGTGACAGAGAGGTCAGGGTGTCTGGTTGGTGTGACAGAGAGGTCAGGGTGTCTGGTTGGTGTGACAGAGAGGTCAGGGTGTCTGGTTGGTGGGACAGAGAGAGGGGTCAGGGTGTCTGGTTGGTGGGACAGAGAGAGGGGTCAGGGTGTCTGGTTGGTGGGACAGAGAGAGAGGTCAGGGTGTCTGGTTGGTGTGACAGAGAGGTCAGGGTGTCTGGTTGGTGTGACAGAGAGGTCAGGGTGTCTGGTTGGTGTGACAGAGAGGTCAGGGTGTCTGGTTGGTGTGACAGAGAGGTCAGGGTGTCTGGTTGGTGTGACAGAGAGGTCAGGGTGTCTGGTTGGTGGGACAGAGAGAGGGGTCAGGGTGTCTGGTTGGTGGGACAGAGAGAGAGGTCAGGGTGTCTGGGTGGTGTGACAGAGGGAGAGGTCAGGGTGTCTGGTTGGCGGGACAGAGAGAGGGGTCAGGGTGTCTGGTTGGTGGGACAGAGAGAGGTCAGGGTGTCTGGTTGGTGTGACAGAGAGGTGAGGGTGTCTGGTTGGTGGGACAGAGAGAGGTCAGGGTGTCTGGTTGGCGGGACAGACAGAGGGGTTAGGGTGTCTGGTTGGTGTGACAGAGAGAGGGGTCAGGGTGTCTGGTTGGTGTGACAGAGAGAGAGAGGTCAGGGTGTCTGGTTGGTGTGACAGAGAGGTCAGGGTGTCTATTTGGTGGGACAGAGAGAGAGGTCAGGGTGTCTGGTTGGTGGGACAGAGAGGTCAGGGTGTCTGGTTGGTGTGACAGAGAGGTCAGGGTGTCTGGTTGGAGTGACAGAGAGAGAGGTCAGGGTGTCTGGTTGGTGTGACAGAGAGGTGAGGGTGTCTGGTTGGTGGGACAGAGAGAGAGGTCAGGGTGTCTGGTTGGCGGGACAGAGAGAGGGGTTAGGGTGTCTGGTTGGTGTGACAGAGAGAGGGGTCAGGGTGTCTGGTTGGTGTGACAGAGAGAGAGAGGTCAGGGTGTCTGGTTGGTGTGACAGAGGGAGGGGTGTCTATTTGGTGGGACAGAGAGAGGGGTCAGGGTGTCTGGTTGGTGGGACAGAGAGGTCAGGGTGTCTGGCTGGTGTGACAGAGAGGTCAGGGTGTCTGGTTGGAGTGACAGAGAGAGAGGTCAGGGTGTCTGGTTGGTGTGACAGAGAAAGAGGTCAGGGTGTCTGGTGTGTGTGACAGAGAGGTCAGGGTGTCTGGTTGGTGGGACAGAGAGGTCAGGGTGTCTGGTTGGTGGGACAGAGAGGTCAGGGTGTCTGGTTGGTGTGACAGAGAGAGGGGTCAGGGTGTCTGGTGTGTGTGACAGAGAGGTCAGGGTGTCTGGTTGGTGGGACAGAGAGAGAGGTCAGGGTGTCTGGTTGGTGGGACAGAGAGAGAGGTCAGGGTGTCTGGTTAGTGGGACAGAGAGAGAAGTGAGGGTGTCTGGTTGGTGGGACAGAGAGAGAGGTCAGGGTGTCTGGTTGGTGTGACAGAGAGAGAGAGGTCAGGGTGTCTGGTTGGTGGGACAGAGAGAGCGGTCAGGGTGTCTGGTTGGTGGGACAGAGAGAGAGGTGAGGGTGTCTGGTTGGTGGGACAGAGAGAGAGGTGAGGGTGTCTGGTTGGTGGGACAGAGAGAGGGGTCAGGGTGTCTGGTTGGTGGGACAGAGCGAGAGAGGTGAGGGTGCCTCTGGCTGGTTGGTGGGACAGAGAGAGGGGTCAGGGTGTCTGGTTGGTGTGACAGAGAGAGAGAGGTGAGGGTGCCTCCGGCTGGTTGGTGTTACCTGGAAGTACATAAAGTTCATGAGCTTGGTGACCTCAGGCTCCAGCACCTCCACTGTCTTCTCATAGATCTCCACTCTGTTGGGCTGCTCATTACACTTCACCTGGTAGAGGGAGGAAGAGAGAAGAGAGCAATTCACATGGGGGATCAGGAGCAATTCACATGGGAGATCAGGAGCAATACATTGCATGAAGACCTACAATAGTTTGCAACTACAATGAAAAAATGGATTGTAATGTTAGAGTTATGTGGAGTATCAGATCAGCCTCAGCCATGCAGTGGTTACCTGTGGGATAGCATGAGAGCAGTATATCAGTCAGCCATGCAGTGGTTACCTGTGGGATAGCATGAGAGCAGTATATCAGTCAGACATGCAGTGGTTACCTGTGGGATAGCATGAGAGCAGTATATCAGTCCGCCATGCAGTGGTTACCTGTGGGATAGCATGAGAGCAGTATATCAGTCAGCCATGCAGTGATTACCTGTGGGATAGCATGAGAGCAGTATATCAGTCAGCCATGCAGTGGTTACCTGTGGGATAACATGACAGCAGTATATCAGTCAGCCATGCAGTGGTTACCTGTGGGATAGCATGAGAGCAGTATATCAGTCAGCCATGCAGTGGTTACCTGTGGGATAGCATGAGAGCAGTATATCAGTCAGCCATGCAGTGGTTACCTGTGGGATAGCATGAGAGCAGTATATCAGTCAGCCATGCAGTGGTTACCTGTGGGATAGCATGATAGCAGTATATCAGTCAGCAATGCAGTGGTTACCTGTGGGATAGCATGAGAGCAGTATATCAGTCAGCCATGCAGTGGTTACCTGTGGGATAGCATGAGAACAGTATATCAGTCAGCCATGCAGTGATTACCTGTGGGATAACATGACAGCAGTATATCAGTCAGCCATGCAGTGGTTACCTGTGGGATAGCATGAGAGCAGTATATCAGTCAGCCATGCAGTGGTTACCTGTGGGATAGCATGAGAGCAGTATATCAGTCAGCCATGCAGTGGTTACCTGTGGGATAGCATGAGAGCAGTATATCAGTCAGCCATGCAGTGGTTACCTGTGGGATAGCATGATAGCAGTATATCAGTCAGCCATGCAGTGGTTACCTGTGGGATAGCATGAGAGCAGTATATCAGTCAGCCATGCAGTGGTTACCTGTGGGATAGCATGAGAGCAGTATATCAGTCAGCCATGCAGTGGTTACCTGTGGGATAGCATGAGAGCAGTATATCAGTCAGCCATGCAGTGGTTACCTGTGGGATAGCATGAGAGCAGTATATCAGTCAGCCATGCAGTGGTTACCTGTGGGATAGCATGAGAGCAGTATATCAGTCAGCCATGCAGTGGTTACCTGTGGGATAGCATGAGAGCAGTATATCAGTCAGCCATGCAGTGGTTACCTGTGGGATAGCATGAGAGCAGTATATCAGTCAGCCATGCAGTGATTACCTGTGGGATAGCATGAGAACAGTATATCAGTCAGCCATGCAGTGATTACCTGTGGGATAGCATGAGAGCAGTATATCAGTCAGCCATGCAGTGGTTACGTGTGGGATAGCATGAGAACAGTATATCAGTCAGCCATGCAGTGATTACCTGTGGGATAGCATGAGAACAGTATATCAGTCAGCCATGCAGTGATTACCTGTGGGATAGCATGAGAACAGTATATCAGTCAGCCATGCAGTGATTACCTGTGGGATAGCATGAGAACAGTATATCAGTCAGCCATGCAGTGATTACCTGTGGGATAGCATGAGAACAGTATATCAGTCAGCCATGCAGTGATTACCTGTGGGATAGCAACTAGAACCCCACAGTATAGACGGTTTGTCAGGTGAGTTATATGGAGGTTACCTGTGGGATAGCATGAGAACAGTATATCAGTCAGCCATGCAGTGATTACCTGTGGGATAGCATGAGAACAGTATATCAGTCAGCCATGCAGTGATTACCTGTGGGATAGCATGAGAACAGTATATCAGTCAGCCATGCAGTGATTACCTGTGGGATAGCATGAGAACAGTATATCAGTCAGCCATGCAGTGATTACCTGTGGGATAGCATGAGAACAGTATATCAGTCAGCCATGCAGTGATTACCTGTGGGATAGCTCGAGAGCAGCTCCTCCACGTGTACAGCATCACAGCATACTCCTGGCCCTCCTCCAGCATCTCATTCTAAAAGGAAGACAGTTACAAGGCTCTCAAACACAATACAGATACTAGCCTCACTGAGGTACAATACAGATACTAGCCTCTCTGAGGTACAATACAGATAAAAGCCTCTCTCTCTGAGGTTCCTGAGGTACAATACAGATACTAGCCTCTCTCTCTGAGGTTCCTGAGGTACAATACAGATACTAGCCTCTCTCTCTGAGGTTCCTGAGGTACAATACAGATACTAGTCTCTCTCTCTGAGGTTCCTGAGGTACAATACAGATACTAGCCTCTCTCTCAGAGGTACAATACAGATACTAGCCTCTCTCTCTCTGAGGTTCCTGAGGTACAATACAGATACTAGCCTCTCTCTCTGAGGTTCCTGAGGTACAATACAGATACTAGCCTCTCTCTCTGAGGTTCCTGAGGTACAATACAGATACTAGCCTCTCTCTCTGAGGTTCCTGAGGTACAATACAGATACTAGCTTCTCTCTCTGAGGTTCCTGAGGTACAATACAGATACTAGCCTCTCTCTCTGAGGTTCCTGGGGTACAATACAGATACTAGCCTCTCTCTCTGAGGTTCCTGAGGTACAATACAGATCCTAGCCTCTCTCTGAGGTTCCTGAGGTACAATACAGCTACTAGCCTCTCTGATGTTCCTGAGGTACAATACAGATACTAGCCTCTCTCTGAGGTTCCTGAGGTACAATACAGCTACTAGACTCTCTGAGGTTCCTGAGGTACAATACATCTACTAGCCTCTCTCTCTGAGGTTGGTGAGGTACAATACATCTACTAGCCTCTCTCTCTGAGGTTGGTGAGGTACAATACAGATACTAGCCTCTCTCTCTCTCAGAGGTTCCTGAGGTACAATACAGATACTAGCCTCACTCTCTCTCAGAGGTTCCTGAGGTACAATACAGATACTAGCCTCACTCTCTCTCAGAGGTACAATACAGATACTAGCCTCACTCTCTCTCAGAGGTACAATACAGATACTAGCCTCACTCTCTCTCAGAGGTACAATACAGATACTAGCCTCACTCTCTCTCAGAGGTACAATACAGATTCTAGCCTCTCTCTGGGGTTGGTGAGGTACAATACAGATACTAGCCTCTCTCTGGGGTTGGTGAGGTACAATACAGATACTAGCCTCTCTCTGGGGTTGTTGAGGTACAATATAGATACTAGCCTCTCTCTCTGGGGTTGGTGGTGTACAATACAGATACTAGCCTCTCTCTGGGGTTGTTGAGGTACAATACAGATACTAGCCTCTCTGAGGTTCCCGAGGTACAATACAGATACTAGCCTCTCTGAAGTTCCTGAGGTACAACACAGATACTAGCCTCTCTCTCTGAGGTTCCTGAGGTACAATACAGATACTAGCCTCTCTCTCTGAGGTTCCTGAGGTACAATACAGATACTAGCCTCTCTCTCTGAGGTTCCTGAGGTACAATACAGATACTAGCCTCTCTCTCTGAGGTTCCTGAGGTACAATACAGATACTGGCCTCTCTCTCTGAGGTTCCTGAGGTACAATACAGATACTAGCCTCTCTCTCTGAGGTTCCTGGGGTACAATACAGATACTAGCCTCTCTCTCTGAGGTTCCTGAGGTACAATACAGATACTAGCCTCTCTCTCTGAGGTTCCTGAGGTACAATACAGATACTAGCCTCTCTCTCTGAGGTTCCTGAGGTACAATACAGATACTAGCCTCTCTCTCTGAGGTTCCTGAGGTACAATACAGATACTAGCCTCTCTCTCTGAGGTTCCTGAGGTACAATACAGATACTAGCCTCACTCTCTCTCAGAGGTACAATACAGATACTAGCCTCACTCTCTCTCAGAGGTACAATACAGATACTAGCCTCACTCTCTCTCAGAGGTACAATACAGATACTAGCCTCACTCTCTCACAGAGGTACAATACAGATACTAGCCTATCTCTGGGGTTGGTGAGGTACAATACAGATACTAGCCTCTCTCTGGGGTTGGTGAGGTACAATACAGATACTAGCCTCTCTCTGGGGTTGTTGAGGTACAATATAGATACTAGCCTCTCTCTCTGGGGTTGGTGAGGTACAATACAGATACTAGCCTCTCTCTAGGGTTGTTGAGGTACAATACAGATACTAGCCTCTCTGAGGTTCCCGAGGTACAATACAGATACTAGCCTCTCTGAGGTTCCTGAGGTACAATACAGATACTAGCCTCTCTCTGGGGTTGTTGAGGTACAATACAGATACTAGCCTCTCTCTCTGAGGTTCCTGAGGTACAATACAGATACTAGCCTCTCTCTCTGAGGTTCCTGAGGTACAATACAGATACTAGCCTCTCTCTCTGAGGTTCCTGAGGTACAATACAGATACTAGCCTCACTCTCTCTCAGAGGTACAATACAGATACTAGCCTCACTCTCTCTCAGAGGTACAATACAGATACTAGCCTATCTCTGGGGTTGGTGAGGTACAATACAGATACTAGCCTCTCTCTGGGGTTGGTGAGGTACAATACAGATACTAGCCTCTCTCTGGGGTTGTTGAGGTACAATACAGATACTAGCCTCTCTGAGGTTCCTGAGGTACAATACAGATACTAGCCTCTCTGAGGTTCCTGAGGTACAATACAGATACTAGCCTCTCTCTGGGGTTGTTGAGGTACAATACAGATACTAGCCTCTCTCTCTGAGGTTCCTGAGGTACAATACAGATACTAGCCTCTCTCTCTGAGGTTCCTGAGGTACAATACAGATACTAGCCTCTCTCTCTGAGGTTCCTGAGGTACAATACAGATACTAGCCTCTCTCTCTGAGGTTCCTGAGGTACAATACAGATACTAGCCTCTCTCTCTGAGGTTCCTGAGATACAATACAGATACTAGCCTCTCTCTCTGAGGTTCCTGAGGTACAATACAGATACTAGCCTCTCTCTGAGGTTCCTGAGGTACAATACAGATACTAGCCTCTCTCTCTGAGGTTCCTGAGGTACAATACAGATACTAGCCTCTCTGAGGTTCCTGAGGTACAATACATCTACTAGCCTCTCTCTCTGAGGTTGGTGAGGTACAATACATCTACTAGCCTCTCTCTCTGAGGTTGGTGAGGTACAATACAGATACTAGCCTCTCTCTCTGGAGGTTGGTGAGGTACAATACAGATACTAGCCTCTCTCTGAGGTTGGTGAGGTACAATACATCTACTAGCCTCTCTCTGAGGTTCCTGAGGTACAATACAGATTCTAGACTCTCTCTGGGGTTGTTGAGGTACAATACAGATACTAGCCTCTCTCTGAGGTTGTTGAGGTACAATATAGATATTAGCCTCTCTCTCTCTGAGGTTCCTGAGGTACAATACAGATACTAGCCTCTCTCTGAGGTTCCTGAGGTACAATACAGATTCTAGCCTCTCTCTCTGAGGTTGTTGAGGTACAATACAGATTCTAGCCTCTCTCTGGGGTTGTTGAGGCACAATACAGATTCTAGCCTTTCTCTCTGAGGTTGTTGAGGTACAATACAGATACTAGCCTCTCTCTCTGAGGTACAATACAGATTCTAGCCTCTCTCTCAGAGGTTGCTGAGGTATTGTAGTGCTTCAGTGCATTCAGAGCAGCCTTGGTCCCTGGTTGGTTGGCTGGCTGCATGCAAAGTGCTGTTTGATAGAGCCTTGGCAGGTGGGCAGGCGCTCTACAACATCAATTACCCCTCACTAATTGAGTACAAAGCACCACTATTCACCACTATTCCCCTACTAAAGCAGACATGTCACAGTGCAGCAGAGAGACCTGGTATGCGTGGCACCCAAATGGCACCCCATTCCCTATATAGTGCACTATTTTAGACCAGAGCCCTGTTCTCTATATAGTGCACTACTTCAGACCAGAGCCCTATTCCCTATATAGTGCACTACTTCAGACCAGAGCCCTATTCCCTATATAGTGCACTACTTTAGACCAGAGCCCTATTCCCTATATAGTGCACTACTTTAGACCAGAGCCATATTCCCTATATAGTGCACTACTTTAGACCAGAGCCCTATTCCCTATATAGTGCACTACATTAGACCAGAGCCCTATTCCCTATATAGTGCACTACTTTAGACCAGAGCCCTATTCCCTATATAGTGCACTGCTTTAGACCAAAGCCATAGGGGTCTATATAGGGAATAGGGTGCCATTTGTGATGCAGACCAAGAGCTTGGCCTGGGTCCTCGTTCCTGTCACAGGGACACAGCCAAGTCTCCTCAGCCTTATTTCACCCATATAAACCCTAAAAAATCCTTATTCACCCAATAAACCATCCCACCAGCTCTCTCTCTCTAACTCGACCCCTCTCTTTTGTCCCTGTTCTGGGGACTACGTTTCCCACATGAAGTATCAACAGACTAGAGAATTTAGAGGAAGTTCATTTTATTCATTCCAAAAGGCATAACGAATACATTTTCAATCTATTCATGAGGCTACACATGGCAACTGGTACTTACCATGCTAGAGTGGACGGTGGCCTGCTCGATGTGTCTGGAACCTGGTCCTTACCATGCTAGAGTGGACGGTGGCCTGCTCGATGTGTCTGGAAACTGGTACTTACCATGCTAGAGTGGACGGTGGCCTGCTCGATGTGTCTGGAAACAGGTCCTTACCATGCTAGAGTGGACGGTGGCCTGCTCGATGTGTCTGGAACCTGGTACTTACCATGCTAGAGTGGATGGTGGCCTGCTCGATGTGTCTGGAAACAGGTCCTTACCATGCTAGAGTGGACGGTGGCCTGCTCGATGTGTCTGGAACCAGGTACTTACCATGCTAGAGTGGACGGTGGCCTGCTCAATGTATCTGGAAACAGGTACTTACCATGCTAGAGTGGACGGTGGCCTGCTCAATGTGTCTGGGAACAGGTCCTTACCATGCTAGAGTGGACGGTGGCCTGCTCGATGTATCTGGAAACAGGTCCTATCATGCTAGAGTGGACGGTGGCCTGCTCGATGTGTCTGGAAACAGGTCCTTACCATGCTAGAGTGGACGGTGGCCTGCTCGATGTGTCTGGAACCTGGTACTTACCATGCTAGAGTGGACGGTGGCCTGCTCGATGTGTCTGGAAACTGGTACTTACCATGCTAGAGTGGACGGTGGCCTGCTCGATGTGTCTGGGAACAGGTCCTTACCATGCTAGAGTGGACGGTGGCCTGCTCGATGTGTCTGGGAACAGGTCCTTACCATGCTAGAGTGGACGGTGGCCTGCTCGATATATCTGGCGATCCCCGTCACAAAGGCATTACGGTCTTCGAAGTTGGTGTTGAAGTTGGGCTGCAAAGAGATGGGATGTTAGATTGGAATCAAAGGAAGGCTAACAGTTTGCTCTGTGCACGGCGCACAGACACGGTGCAAATGAATACTGTAATTACCTGGTCTGAGAACAGTTCTTACCTGGTACATGAGAGAGCAGGGCAGGGGCTCGATGCAGGGCTGCTGGTCTGGTAACAGTTCTTACCTGGTACATGAGGGAGCAGGACAGGGGCTCGATGCCGGGCTGCTGGTCTGAGAACAGTTCTTACCTGGTACATGAGGGAGCAGGGCAGGGGCTCGATGCAGGGCTGCTGGTCTGGGAGAGGCAGCTCCTCCAGAAGGTCCACATTGGACAGAGCATCCTCCAGGGTCACTGTGGACGCCATGCTGCAGCAACAACACACAGATATAGGAGTTAGAGATATGATGCTGGAACATACAGATATAGGAGTTAGAGATATGATGCTGGAACATACAGATATAGGAGTTAGAGATATGATGCTGCTGGAACACACAGATATAGGAGTTAGAGATATGATGCTGCAACAACACACAGATATAGGAGTTAGAGACATGATGCTGCTGGAACAAGACAGATATAGGAGTTAGAGATATGATGCTGCAACAACACACAGATATAGGAGTTAGAGATATGATGCTGCTGGAACACAAGAGATATAGGAGTTAGAGATATGATGCTTCAACAACACACAGATATAGGAGTTAGAGATATGATGCTTCAACAACACACAAATATAGGAGTTAGAGACATGATGCTGCTGCAACAACATACAGATAGAGGAGTTAGAGACATGATGCTTCAACAACACACAGATATAGGAGTTAGAGATATGATGCCGCTGCAACAACACACAGATAGAGGAGTTAGAGACATGATGCCGCTGCTGGAACAACACACAGATATAGGAGTTAGAGACATGATGCTGCTGCAACAACACACAGATAGAGGAGTTAGAGACATGATGCTGCTGCAACAACACACAGATAGAGGAGTTAGAGACATGATGCTGCTGCAACAACACACAGATAGAGGAGTTAGAGACATGATGCCGCTGCAACAACACACAGATAGAGGAGTTAGAGATATGATGCTGCTGCAACAACACACAGATATAGGAGTTAGAGATATGATGCTGCTGCAACAACACACAGATATAGGAGTTAGAGATATGATGCCGCTGCAACAACACACAGATATAGGAGTTAGAGATATGATGCTACAACAACAAAACAGATATAGGAGTTAGAGATATGATGCCGCTGCTGGAACAAGACAGATATAGGAGTTAGAGATATGATGCCGCTGCTGGAACAAGACAGATATAGGAGTTAGAGATATGATGCCGCTGCTGGAACAAGACAGATATAGGAGTTAGAGATATGATGCCGCTGCTGGAACAAGACAGATATAGGAGTTAGAGATATGATGCCGCTGCTGGAACAAGACAGATATAGGAGTTAGAGACATGATGCCGCTGCAACAACACACAGATATAGGAGTTAGAGACATGATGCCGCTGCAACAACACACAGATATAGGAGTTAGAGACATGATGCCGCTGCAACAACACACAGATAAGACGGTCCCCAACCTATCGTGTTTTTGGTTTGTTTATTTGCAACTTATTGTTTTACTATTTTGTACATAATGTTGCAGTGACCGTCTCTTACGACCGAAAATAACTTCCAGACATCAGGACTGTGATTACTCACCACGGACTAGCAGAATCCTTTTTTTCCTTTCACGACTCTGACGAGCCCGACGAGAAGGATAGATATACTGCTTTCTCGCGGAAGATAAGATTAAACTACCAACAGGACATTCAAAACTGTAATATCTTATGCTTCACGGAGCCGTGGCTGAACGACGACATTATCAACATACAGCTGGCTGGTTATACGCTGTACCGGCAGGATAGAACAGCGGCGTCTGGTAAGACAAGGGGTGGAGGACTATGTATTTTTGTAAATAACAGCTGGTGCACGATATCTAAGGAAGTCTCAAGCTATTGCTCGCCTGAGGTAGAATAGCTAATGATATTCTGTAGATCAACTATCTACTGAGAGAGTTTTCATCTGTATTCTTCTATTTTTCGTAGCTGTTTACATACCACCACAGTCAGAGGCTGGCACTAAGACAGCATTGAATGAGCTGTATTCTTCCATAAGCAAACGCTCACCCAGAGGCGGCGCTCCTAGTGGCCGGGGACTTTAATGCAGGGAAACTTAAATCCCTTTTACCAAATTTCTATGAACATAATAAATGTGCAACTAGAGGGAAAATAATTCTAGACCACCTTTACTTCACACACAGAGACGCATACAAAGCTCTCCCTCACCCTCCATTTGACAAATCTGACCATAATTCTATTCTCCTGATTCCTGCTTACACACAAAAATTAAAGCAGGAAGCACCAGTGACTAGATCAATAAAAAAGTGATCAGAGGAAGCAGATGCTAATCTACAGGACAGTTTTGGTCATTTATGAACATTTGAACATCTTGGCCATGTTCTGTTATAATCTCCAGGACTGGCCACCCCACATAGCCTGGTTCCTCTCTAGGTTTCTTCCTAGGTTTTGGCCTTTCTAGGGAGTTTTTCCTAGCCACCGTGCTTCTACACCTGCATTGCTTGCTGTTTTGGGTTTTAGGCTGGGTTTCTGTACAGCACTTTGAAATATCAGCTGATGTACGAAGGGCTATATAAATACATTTGATTTGATTTGATTTTGATTTGATTTTGCAGCATAGACTGGAATATGTTCCGGGATTCTTCCGATTGCATTGAGGGATACACCACATCAGTCACTGGCTTCTTCAATAAGTGCATCGATGACGTCGTCCCCACAGTAACCATACGTACATACCCCAAACCAGAAGTCATGGATTACAGGCAGAACCCACACTGAGCTAAAGGCTAGAGCTGCCGCTTTCAAGGAGTGGGACTCCAACCTGGAAGCTTATAAGAAATCCCACTATGCCCTCCGAGGAAACATCAAACAGGCAAAGCGTCAATACAGGACTGAGATCGAATCGTACTACAGCGGATCTGACGCTCGTCTGATGTGGCAGGGCTTGCAAACCATTGCAGACTACAAAGGGAAGCACAGTGACACGAGCCTACCAGACGAGCTAAACTACTTCCATGCTCGCTTTGAAGCAAATAACACTGTAACATGCATGAGAGCACCAGCTGTTCTCGGAAGACTATGTGATCACGCTCTCCGCAGCCGATGTGAGTAAGACCTTTAAACAGGTCAATATTCACAAGGCCGCAGGGCCAGGCAGATTACCAGGACGTGTACTCTGAGCATGCGCTGACCGACTGGCAATTGTCTTCACTAACATTTTCAACCTGTCCCTGTCTGAGTCTGTAATACCAGCATGTTTTAAGCAGACCACCATAGTGCCCGTGCCCAAGAACATTACGGTAACCTGCCTAAATGACTACCGACACGTAGCACTCACGTCTGTAGCCATGAAGTGCTTTGAAAGGCTGGTCATGGCTCACATCAACACCATTATCTCAGAAACCCTAGACCCACTCCAATTTGCATACTGCCCCAACAGATCCATAGATTATGCAATCTCTATTGCACTCCATACTGCCCTTTCACACCTGGACAAAAGGAAAACCTATGTGAGAATGCTCTTCATTGACTCCAGCTCAGGGTTCAACACCATAGTGCCCTCCAAGCTCATCACTAAGCTAAGGACCCTGGGACTAAACACCTCCCTCTGCAACTGGAACCTGGACTTCCTGATGGGCCACCCTCAGGTGGTAAGGGTAGGTAACAACACATCCGCCACGCTGATCCTCAACACAGGGGCCCCTCAGGGGTACATGCTCAGTCCCCTCCTGTACTCCATGTTCGCTCATGACTGCACGGCCAGGCAAGACTCCAACACCATCACAACAGTGGTAAGCCTGATCACGACAACGATGAGACAGCCTAAAGGGAGGAGGTCAGAGACCTGGCCGTGTGGTGCAAGGACAACAACCTCTCCCTCAATGTGATCAAGACAAAGGAGATGATTGTGGACTACAGGAGAAGGAGGACCGAGCACGCCCCCATTCTCATCGATGGGGCTGTAGTGGAGCAGGTTGAGAGCTTCAAGTACCTTGGTGTCCACATCACCAACAAACGAACATGGTCCAAACACACCAAGACAGAAGAGGGCACGACAAAACCTATTCCCCCTCAGGCGACTGAAAAGATTTGGCATGGGTCCTTAGATCCTCAAAAAGTTCTACAGCTGCACCATCGAGAGCATCACTGCCTGGTATGGCAACTGCCTGGCATGGCCAATTAATTAGGGCTGATTTCAAGTTTTCATAGCAATCGGTAACCTTTTTGGACGCCGATTATGGCTGATTACATGAGGAAACTGCGTGGCAGGCTGACCACCTGTTATGCGAGTGCAGCGTCAAAAGGACCTTGTGGCTGCAAGGAGCCAAGGTAAGTTGCTAGCTAGCATTAAACTGATAGTTTTTTATAAGATACATTTTCACATAATCACTAGTTAACTACACATGGTTTCTGATATTACTAGTTTAACTAGCTTGTCCTGCGTTGCATATAATCAATGAGGTGCCTGTTAATTTATCATCGAATCACAGCCTACTTCAACTTTGCCAAATGGGTGATGATTTAACAAAAGCACATTAGCGAAAAAACCATAAACATCAACATCAAAAATAAATACAGAGCTGTGCAACCAGAGACTCTGGGTTCGCGCCCAGGCTCTGTCGTAACCGGCCGCGACCAGGAGATCCGTGGGGCGACGCACAATTGGCCAAGCGTCGTCCGGGCTAGGGAGGGCTTGGCCGGTAGGAATATCCTTGTCTCATCGCGCACCAGCGACTCATGTGGCGGCCCGGGCGCAGTGCACGCTAACCAAGGTTGCCAGGTGCACGGTGTTTCCTCCGACACATTGGTGCGGCTGGCTTCCGGGTTGGATGTGCGGAGTCAGGGAAATGCAACAGTTTGGGCCGCCTGGCTCATTGCGAACTGTTTCTTCCTAACAAAGACCGTAATTCATTTGCCAGAATTTTACATAATTATGACATAACATTGAAGGTTGTACAATGTAACAGCAACATTTAGACTTATGGATGCCACCCGTTCGACAAAATATGGAATGGTTCCGTATTTCACTGAAGGAATAAATGTTTTGTTTTCAAAATGATAGTTTCCGGATTTGACCATATTAATGACCAAAGGCTTGTATTTCTGTGTTTATTATTTTATAATTAAGTATATGATTTGATAGAGCAGTCTAACTGAGCGGTGGTAGGCAGCAGCATGCTGGTAAGCATTCATTCAAACAGCACTTTACTGCGTTTGCGAGCAGCTCTTAGCAATGCTTGAAGCACAGCACAGCACAGTTTATTTATTTTATTTCACCTTTATTTAACCAGGTAGGCTAGTTGAGAACAAGTTCTCATTTGCAACTGCGACCTGGCCAAGATAAAGCAAAGCAGTGAGACACATACACAACACAAAGTTACACATGGAATTAACAAACATACAGTCACTAACACAATAGAAAAGTCTATATACAGTGTGTGCAAATGAGGTAGGATTAGGGAGGTAAGGTAATAAATAGGCCATAGTGGCAAAATAATTACAATTTCGCAATTAAACACTGGAGTGACAGATGTGCAGAAGATGAATATGCAAGTAGAGATACTGGGGTGCAAAAACAATATATAACAATATGGGGATGAGGTAGTTGGGTGGGCTGTTTACAGATGGGCTATGTACACATGCAATTATCTGTAAGCTGCTCTGACAGCTGATGCTTAAAGTTAGCGGGGGAGATATGAGTCTCCAGTTTATGACTTCAAGCCTATCAACTCCTGAGATTAAACTGGCAATACTAAAGTGCCTATAAGAACATCCAATAGTCAAAGGTATATGAAATACAAATGGTATAGAAACAATTGTCTAAGCGTCATAATTCCTATAATAACTACAACCTAAAACTTCTTAACTGGGAATATTGAAGTCTCATGTTAAAAGGAACCACCAGCTTTCATATGTTCTCATGTTCTGAGCAAGGAACTGAAACGTTAGCTTTTTTACATGGCACATATTGCACTTTTACTTTTTTCTCCAACACTGTTTCTGCATTATTTAAACCAAATGGAATGTTTCATTATTTACTTGATGTATTATATGTTTTATGTTGAAATAAAAGTGTTCATTCATTGTTTATTTATTCATTTATTGTTGTAATTGTCATTGTTACAAATACATGTAAAAATCGGGGCTGATTAATCGGTATCGGCATTGAAAAATCATAAACATAACCTCTAGTGCGTACGGCCCAGAACATCACTGGGCCCAAGCTTCCTGCCATTCAGGACCTCTATACCAGGCAGTGTCAGAGGAAGGCCCTAATAAATTGTCAAAGACTCCAGCCACCCAAGTCATAGACTGTTCTCTCCACTACCACACGGCAAGCAGTACCGGAGCGCAGAGTCTAGGTCCAAAATGCTTCTCAACAGCTTCTACCCCCGAGCCATAAGACTCCTGAACAGCTAATCAAATGTTTATTATCTATGCATAGTCACTTTAATAACTCTACCTACATGTACATATTACCCGGAGAAACCGGTACCCCCATACATTGACTCTGTATCCCCTGTATATAGCCTCCACATTGACTCTGTACCGTAATACCCTGTATATAGCCTCCACATTGACTCTGTACCCCTGTATATAGCCTCCACATTGACTCTGTACCGTAATACCCTGTATATAGCCTCCACATTGACTCTGTACCCCTGTATATAGCCTCCACATTGACACCTGTTGTATTCAGCATTTCACTGTGAGGTCTACTACACCTGTTGTATTCAGCATTTCACTGTAAGGTCTACTACACCTGTTGTATTCAGCATTTCACTGTAAGGTCTACTACACCTGTTGTATTCAGCATTTCACTGTAAGGTCTACTACACCTGTTGTATTCAGCATTTCACTGTAGGGTCTACTACACCTGTTGTATTCAGCATTTCACTGTGAGGTCTACTACACCTGTTGTATTCAGCATTTCACTGTGAGGTCTACTACACCTGTTGTATTCAGCATTTCACTGTGAGGTCTACACCTGTTGTATTCAGCATTTCACTGTAAGGTCTACTACACCTGTTGTATTCAGCATTTCACTGTGAGGTCTACACCTGTTGTATTCAGCATTTCACTGTAAGGTCTACAACTGTTGTATTCAGCATTTCACTGTAAGGTCTACTACACCTGTTGTATTCAGCATTTCACTGTGAGGTCTACTACACCTGTTGTATTCAGCATTTCACTGTGAGGTCTACACCTGTTGTATTCAGCATTTCACTGTAAGGTCTACTACACCTGTTGTATTCAGCATTTCACTGTGAGGTCTACACCTGTTGTATTCAGCATTTCACTGTAAGGTCTACAACTGTTGTATTCAGCATTTCACTGTAAGGTCTACAACTGTTGTATTCAGCATTTCACTGTAAGGTCTACTACACCTGTTGTATTCAGCATTTCACTGTGAGGTCTACACCTGTTGTATTCAGCATTTCACTGTAAGGTCTACTACACCTGTTGTATTCAGCATTTCACTGTAAGGTCTACAACTGTTGTATTCAGCATTTCACTGTAAGGTCTACTACACCTGTTGTATTCAGCATTTCACTGTGAGGTCTACTACACCTGTTGTATTCAGCATTTCACTGTGAGGTCTACACCTGTTGTATTCAGCATTTCACTGTAAGGTCTACTACACCTGTTGTATTCAGCATTTCACTGTGAGGTCTACACCTGTTGTATTCAGCATTTCACTGTAAGGTCTACAACTGTTGTATTCAGCATTTCACTGTGAGGTCTACACCTGTTGTATTCAGCATTTCACTGTAAGGTCTACAACTGTTGTATTCAGCATTTCACTGTGAGGTCTACACCTGTTGTATTCAGCATTTCACTGTAAGGTCTACAACTGTTGTATTCAGCATTTCACTGTAAGGTCTACTACACCTGTTGTATTCAGCATTTCACTGTGAGGTCTACTACACCTGTTGTATTCAGCATTTCACTGTGAGGTCTACACCTGTTGTATTCAGCATTTCACTGTAAGGTCTACTACACCTGTTGTATTCAGCATTTCACTGTGAGGTCTACACCTGTTGTATTCAGCATTTCACTGTAAGGTCTACAACTGTTGTATTCAGCATTTCACTGTGAGGTCTACACCTGTTGTATTCAGCATTTCACTGTAAGGTCTACAACTGTTGTATTCAGCATTTCACTGTGAGGTCTACACCTGTTGTATTCAGCATTTCACTGTAAGGTCTACAACTGTTGTATTCAGCATTTCACTGTGAGGTCTACACCTGTTGTATTCAGCATTTCACTGTGAGGTCTACACCTGTTGTATTCAGCATTTCACTGTAAGGTCTACAACTGTTGTATACGGGGCATGTGACAAATACAATGTATATATATATATATATTTTATATATATATATATAAATGATTAGCTTTTAAATGATATCGAACACAACCATGTATCTTTTCCAGTGATGAAGACATATCTCATGGCACAGTGGGGTAAATAGGTCTTAGTGTTTTAGTCACTTTCTGTGCACTTCTACAACGAGCAAATATATCTGGAAGGTTTCATTCAAATCAAAAAGGGTGCTGTCAAAAAGTGATTGAATTCAAATGGATTTACCCCCATAAGAGGCTTAACTGCCCTGGTACCAGGAATAGCCCTAGGAGGGGGAGAGCAAGCAGCACAGGAAACAGAGAGCCACAGCTAGCCCTAACTGAGACAGACAGGCTCTGGGGACACAGCTAGCCCTAACTGAGACAGACAGGCTCTGGGGACACAGCTAGCCCTAACTGAGACAGACAGGCTCTGGGGACACAGCTAGCCCTAACTGAGACAGACAGGCTCTGGGGACACAGCTAGCCCTAACTGAGACAGACAGGCTCTGTGGACACAGCTAGCCCTAACTGAGACAGACAGGCTCTGGGGACACAGCTAGCCCTAACTGAGACAGACAGGCTCTGGGGACACAGCTAGCCCTAACTGAGACAGACAGGCTCTGGGGACACAGCTAGCCCTAACTGAGACAGACAGGCTCTGGGGACACAGCTAGCCCTAACTGAGACAGACAGGCTCTGGGGACACAGCTAGCCCTAACTGAGACAGACAGGCTCTGGGGACACAGCTAGCCCTAACTGAGACAGACAGGCTCTGGGGCACAGCTAGCCCTAACTGAGACAGACAGGCTCTGGGGACACAGCTAGCCCTAACTGAGACAGACAGGCTCTGTGGACACAGCTAGCCCTAACTGAGACAGACAGGCTCTGGGGACACAGCTAGCCCTAACTGAGACAGACAGGCTCTGGGGACACAGCTAGCCCTAACTGAGACAGACAGGCTCTGGGGACACAGCTAGCCCTAACTGAGACAGACAGGCTCTGGGGACACAGCTAGCCCTAACTGAGACAGACAGGCTCTGGGGACACAGCTAGCCCTAACTGAGACAGACAGACAGGCTCTGGGGACACAGCTAGCCCTAACTGAGACAGACAGACAGGCTCTGGGGACACAGCTAGCCCTAACTGAGACAGACAGACAGGCTCTGGGGACACAGCTAGCCCTAACTGAGACAGACAGACAGGCTCTGGGGACACAGCTAGCCCTAACTGAGACAGACAGACAGGCTCTGGGGACACAGCTAGCCCTAACTGAGACAGACAGGCTCTGGGGACACAGCTAGCCCTAACTGAGACAGACAGGCTCTGGGGACACAGCTAGCCCTAACTGAGACAGACAGGCTCTGGGGACACAGCTAGCCCTAACTGAGACAGACAGGCTCTGGGGACACAGCTAGCCCTAACTGAGACAGACAGGCTCTGGGGACACAGCTAGCCCTAACTGAGACAGACAGGCTCTGGGGACACAGCTAGCCCTAACTGAGACAGACAGACAGGCTCTGGGGACACAGCTAGCCCTAACTGAGACAGACAGACAGGCTCTGGGGACACAGCTAGCCCTAACTGAGACAGACAGACAGGCTCTGGGGACACAGCTAGCCCTAACTGAGACAAACAGACAGGCTCTGGGGACACAGCTAGCCCTAACTGAGACAGACAGACAGGCTCTGGGGACACAGCTAGCCCTAACTGAGACAGACAGACAGGCTCTGGGGACACAGCTAGCCCTAACTGAGACAGACAGACAGGCTCTGGGGACACAGCTAGCCCTAACTGAGACAGACAGACAGGCTCTGGGGACACAGCTAGCCCTAACTGAGACAGACAGACAGGCTCTGGGGACACAGCTAGCCCTAACTGAGACAGACAGACAGGCTCTGGGGACACAGCTAGCCCTAACTGAGACAGACAGACAGGCTCTGGGGACACAGCTAGCCCTAACTGAGACAGACAGACAGGCTCTGGGGACACAGCTAGCCCTAACTGAGACAGACAGGCTCTGGGGACACAGCTAGCCCTAACTGAGACAGACAGGCTCTGGGGACACAGCTAGCCCTAACTGAGACAGACAGGCTCTGGGGACACAGCTAGCCCTAACTGAGACAGACAGGCTCTGGGGACACAGCTAGCCCTAACTGAGACAGACAGACAGGCTCTGGGGACACAGCTAGCCCTAACTGAGACAGACAGACAGGCTCTGGGGACACAGCTAGCCCTAACTGAGACAGACAGACAGGCTCTGGGGACACAGCTAGCCCTAACTGAGACAGACAGACAGGCTCTGGGGACACAGCTAGCCCTAACTGAGACAGACAGGCTCTGGGGACACAGCTAGCCCTAACTGAGACAGACAGGCTCTGTGGACACAGAGGACTCTGGTGTAAAGTAGTGCACTATATAGGGAATAGCGTGCAGTTTGGAAAGCAGCCCCAGAGCAGAGTAAAGGCGTCCTCATGCTTCAGTTCAGCTGGCGACCTGAACGAATGTGCTTGCATACTACCTTAAAAGACCTTAGTTATATTGTTGTTTTTCAAGCTGTTTGTCCATTTTGAGACACCGTAGCCAAAATAGTCTGAATTAATCTAAGATAACTCAAGAAATTTGCCATTCATTTAAAACTTTTTGCCAAGGAGATCTTAGTTGCTCAATTTGACATCTAACTAGTAATGTTTGGTTCAGTATTTCTCAATGAAAACATGTGCATGAAAATGAGCCGTCTCTCATTGAATGACAAATACTTAATTGAAGAATCCCTGCTGACCAATCACAGACGGAGGGGGGTGGACCTCCCACTACTGACTTCAGCTTGTTTCCGAACTTCACTAAATGTCATCATAACGCACAAACTGTTTCGGCTGGGAAGCACGCAGACGCCTTAACAGACAGGAACCGGAGTAAAGCTGGCTAGTTGGGTTAGATAGGACTCTCTCTCTAGATAGGGTCAGGGTTATAGGGTTAGGGTTAGGGTCAGGGTTATAGGGTCAGGGTTAGGGTCAGGGTTATAGGGTCAGGGTTATAGGGTCAGGGTTAGGATCAGGGTTAGGGTCAGGGTTAGAACATATGTCAAATGACTCATTCATATTCCTGTGCACGGAAGCAGAGACACGCAGTACTGCACTAGCAGGACGTGGATTGTCTTAGGGCCAGGGTCAGGGTTAGGGTTAGGGTTATAGGGTCAGGGTTAGGGATATAGGGTTAGGGTTAGGATCAGGGTTAGGGTCAGGGTTATAGGGTTAGGGTTAGGATCAGGGTTAGGGTCAGGGTTATAGGGTCAGGGTTAGGGTTATAGGGTTAGGATCAGGGTTAGGGTCAGGGTTATAGGGTTAGGGTCAGGGTTATGGTCAGGGTTATAGGGTCAGGGTTAGGGTTATAGGGTTAGGGTTATAGGGTTAGGATCAGGGTTAGGGTCAGGGTTAGGGTCAGGGTTATAGGGTCAGGTTATAGGGTTAGGGTCAGGGTTATAGGGTTAGGGTTAGGGTCAGGGTTATAGGGTTAGGGTCAGGGTTATAGGGTTAGAGTCAGGGTTATAGGATCAGGGTTAGGGTCAGGGTTATAGGGTTAGGGTCAGGGTTAGTGTTAGGGTTATAGGGTCAGGTTATAGGGTTAGGTTTAGGGTCAGGGTTAGGGTCAGGGTTAGGATCAGGGTTAGTGTTAGGGTCAGGGTTAGTGTTAGGGTCAGGGTTAGGGTCAGGGTTAGGGTCAGTGTTAGGGTCAGGGTTAGGGTCAGATAAAGGCTCTGTTGGAAATAAACTCTCCTCTCACACCCAAAGACTCTGGTTCTGGTGAAGCCTGGTCCTGGGTTATACTGCAGCTTGGTCTGGTTCTGGATTTGTTTTGGTGGAGGGTAGGATACATACTCCGCTTGTCCGTCCATTCATTTACAGGGGTTTCATACTGGTTATTTTGACAGCAGGAGTTTATTGTGATTTCACACCTTATATATTTCTGACATGGGGGTTCGTTCACTCTGACATACTGCTAACTTATTGCAGCTGCGCAAGTTCTGTTCTACAGAAGTGACTGGAGATTGAATCCCCCGAGCTGACAAGGTGGAAATCTGTCATTCTGCCCCTGAACGAGGCAGTTAACCCACTGTTCATAGGCCGTCATTGAAAAAAAGAATGTGTTCTTAACTGACTTGTCTAGTTAAATAAAGGTGTAAAAAAAAAAAATGGAATGCCGATTTCCGATTGTTATGAAAACCTGAATTCGGCCCGAATTAATCGGCCATTCCGATTAGCCCAGATATACCGGGGCCCATATATACCGGGGCCCAGATATACCGGGGTCCTGTCGGCCCCCTCCCCCATCTACAGATGCAATCTTTCACTTCTCCTAAAACAGCAACTCTCCCCCCTCTCTCTACTGCGCTTTGCCTGATCATACAAGGAAGGAAGTCGCTGAGCAAACACACAAACTAAGATCCTTGCTGGAGGGTAACTAAGACCTACTGCACAGCCCTTGTCAACACACATCAACAAAGACATTTAGTTCCATCATTTACCTAACAGAGATCTGGTTCAAATACATTCCACCCCTTTAACATCTCATTTTGCAGAGCAATGGGCATGACTTTAGTTCAGAAATAATCATAAAATGTTGACTTTGAAATCTCTAATCCTCAATATAACAGTCAATTATTTGGAGAACTGGTTTAACGTTGTCTTTTGTCATTGGTTTGTCAGTCAACAACCATGATTTGTTTGAAAATGATTCCTGTCCGTTTGACTCGCCTGTATGAGACTGACTCCTGAAGTGCGGATATGTGTCTGATTCCTGCCCGTTTGACTCGCCTGTATGAGACTGACTCCTGAAGTGCGGATATACGTCTGATTCCTGAGCAGGAGAGCAGCCTGTTGCGTGTGCCAAGATCCTAACTAGTCTGATTAGTCGCTCAGTAAATCGGGCCCACAGTAGAGCTTTAGACAAGGAAAATGAATGTGCGGTTTATCTACATGCCTTTTCTTTCATGAATCAACACAATAAACACATACCTATTTATTTTTTGCCGTATAAATAAGATAAAACGCTACGTTTCTTGTGCACAAAACCCATAACTAATAAAACAAGGCGAATACACAAAAGACAACACCCATAAAGAAACATCCCAGAGAGTTTGAGGCGATAGATAACGTCAGTCACAACACAGTGTAAATGTCCCCAGCTGACTATAGTATAGTAACTACCTACTCACCCCAAGTTATTCTCCTGGGAATTTGGTCCTCTTAACCAAATTAAAAACCCTTCTAAAACTACTATTCACAATATGGACGCTCCTGGGACGCAATGGTGTATGAAAAGCGAGGATATCCCAGTTTGTAGTCAGTGAAATCTTCTTCCCTTGTCAGTGTAACAGAGGCAGCAGGCGAGGATTTGTGCAGAGCAGGGAGTTTCTGTCCCATTGACTGAACCAAAGAAAATGTTTTTCTTCTTTGTTATCATGGAATTCGTATATTTGTTTGTACTTGCTGCCACCTACTGTGCAGGAGTGTGTGGTTAATCACGATACGGTTTGTGAAAAATTACACTATTACAAATTACCACCATCTATATACCACTATTACATACCACCAACATCTATATACCACTATTACATACCCCCATCTATATACCACTATTACATACCACTATTACATACCACTATTACATACCACCAACATCTATATACCACTATTACATACCACCAACTATATACCACTATTACATACCACCAACTAACATCTATGTACCACTATTACATACCCCCATCTATATACCACTATTACATACCCCCATCTATATACCACTATTACATACCCCCATCTATATACCACTATTACATACCACCATCTATGTACCACTATTACATACCACCATCTATGTACCACTATTACATACCACCATCTATATACCACTATTACATACCCCCATCTATATACCACTATTACATACCCCCATCTATATACCACTATTACATACCACCATCTATATACCACTATTACATACCACCATCTATATACCACTATTACATACCACCATCTATATACCACTATTACATACCACCATCTATATACCACTATTACACACCACCATCTATATACCACTATTACATAACACCATCTATATACCCCCATCTATATACCACTATTACATACCACCATCTAACATCTATATACCATCATCTATATACCACTATTACACACCACCATCTATATACCACTATTACACACCACCATCTATATACCACTATTAATACCACCAACTGTACCACTGTTAGATAACACCAACTATAAAAATAACTACCATCAACTAGCATCTACAGCTGAAGTCGGAAATTGACATATTCTTGTTGGAGCCATTAAAGCTTGTTTTTCAACCACTCCTCACATTTCTTTTTAACAAACTATAGTTTTGGCAAGTCAGTTAGGACATCTACTTTGTGCATGACTCAAGACATTTTTCCAACAGTTGTTTACAAAGAGATTATTTCATGTATAATTCACTGAATCACAATTCCAGTGTTTCAGAAGTGTGCATACACTAAGTCGAGTGTGCATACACTAAGTCGAGTGTGCATACACTAAGTCGAGTGTGCATACACTAAGTCGAGTGTGCATACACTAAGTCGAGTGTGCATACACTAAGTCGAGTGTGCATACACTAAGTTGAGTGTGCCTTTAAACCGATTTGAAAATTCCAGAAAATGATGTCATGGCTTTAGACGCCCTGACCTTAGTTATCTTTATGATTTGGTTAGGTCAGGGTGTGACAAGGGTGGTTTGTGTAGTTTTGTATTGTCTAGTTTTTTTTTGTATGTTTATGGGTTTACTTAGTCTATGTGTTTATATGTCTATGGTTGCCTAGATTGGTTCTCAATCAAAGGCAGCTATTTATCGTTGTCTCTGATTGGGACCATATTTAGGTAGCCATATCCCTTGGATAGTTTGTGGGTTGTTATTCTGTTTAGTTGCCTGTTCTGCACTCGCCATATTGCTCCACTGTTCGTTGTTCTTTTCAGTGTTCTCTCTTTAATTAAAGAGTTATGTTCGCTTACCACGCTGCGCCTCGGTCTCCTCATTACGACGAACGTGACATTAGAAGCTTCTGATTAATGCTTCTGCTAATTGACATAATTTCTATAATTTAGCCCAAACAACTACCTCTCCCCCTACTGTATTTATTTTGCTCCTTTGCACCCCATTATTTCTATCTCTACTTTGCACATTCTTCCACTGCAAATCTACCATTCCAGTGTTTTACTTGCTATATTGTATTTACTTTGCCACCATGGCCTTTTTTTTTTGCCTTTACCTCCCTTATCTCACCTCATTTGCTCACATCGTATATAGACTTATTTTCTACTGTATTATTGACTGTATGTTTGTGTAACTCTGTGTTTTTGTATGTGTCAAACTGTTTTGCTTTATCTTGGTCAGGTCACAGTTGTAAATGAGAACTTGTTCTCAACTAGCCTACCTGGTTAAATAAAGGTGTTCTCAACTAGCCTAGCTGGTTAAATAAAGGTGTTCTCAACTAGCCTACCTGGTTAAATAAAGGTGTTCTCAACTAGCCTACCTGGTTAAATAAAGGTGTTCTCAACTAGCCACCTGGTTAAATGAATAAGTAAAAATACAACTTTGAGTCAATTGGAGGTGTACCTGTGGATGTATTTCAAGGCCTACCTTCAAACTCAGTGCCTCTTTGCTTGACATCACAGGAAAATCAAAAGAAATTTGAATAAAAATTGTAGACCTCCACAAGTCTGGTTCATCCTCGGGAGCAATTTCCAAATGCCTGAAGGTACCACGTTCATCTGTACAATAGTATGCATATATAAACACCATGGGACCATGCAGCTGTCATACTGCTCAGGAAGGAGACGCGTTCTGTCTCCTAGAGATGAACGTACTTTGATGCGAAAAGTGCAAATCAATCCCAGAACAACAGCAAAGGACCTTGTGAAGATGCTGGAGAAAACAGGTACAAAAGTATCTATATCTACAGTAAAACAAGTCCTATATCGACATAACCTGAAAGGCCACTCGGCAAGGAAGAAGCCACTGCTCCAAAACCGCCATAAAAAAGCCAGACTACGGTTTGAAACTGCACGTGGGGACAAAGATCGTACTTTTTGGAGAAATTTTCTCTGGTCTGATGAAACAAAAATAGAACTGTTTGGCCATAATGACCATCGTTATGTTTAGAGGAAAAAGGGGGAGGCTTGCAAGCCGAAGAACATCATCCCAACCGTGAAGCACGGGGGTGGCAGCCTCAAGACATCAGTCAGGAAGTTAAATCTTGGTTGCAAATGGGTCTTCCAAATGGACAATGACCCTGATAATGGCGCCGACAGAGATGGCCGCCTCGCTTCGCGTTCCTAGGAAACTATGCAGTTTTTTGTTTTTTTACGTGTTATTTCTTACATTAGTACCCCAGGTCATCTTAGGTTTCATTACATACAGTCGAGAAGAACTACTGAATATAAGATCAGCGTCAACTCACCATCAGTACGACCAAGAATATGTTTTTCGCGACGCGGATCCTGTGTTCTGCCTTACAAACAGTACAACGGAGCGGATCCTATGCAGCGACCCCAAAGAAAAACGACTCCGAAAGAGAGGGAAACGAGGCGGTCTTCTGGTCAGACTCCGGAGACGGGCACACCGTGCACCACTCCCTAGCATTCTTCTTGCCAATGTCCAGTCTCTTGACAACAAGGTTGATGAAATCCGAGCAAGGGTAGCATTCCAGAGGGACATCAGAGACTGTAATGTTCTTTGCTTCACGGAAACGTGGCTCACCGGAGAGACGCTATCCGAAGTGGTGCAGCCAACGGGTTTCTCCACGCATCGCGCCGACAGAAACAAACATCTTTCTGGTAAGAAGAGGGGTGGGGGCGTATGCCTTATGGCCAACGTGACATGGTGTGATGAAAGAAACATACAGGAACTCAAATCCTTCTGTTCACCTGATTTAGAATTCCTCACAATCAAATGTAGACCGCATTATCTACCAAGAGAATTCTCTTCGATTATAATCACAGCCGTATATATCCCCCCCAAGCAGACACATCGATGGCTCTGAACGAACTTTATTTAACTCTCTGCAAACTGGAAACAATTTATCCGGAGGCTGCATTCATTGTAGCTGGGGATTTTAACAAGGCTAATCTGAAAACAAGACTCCCTAAATGTTATCAGCATATCGATTGCACAACCAGGGGTGGAAAGACCTTGGATCATTGTTACTCTAACTTCCGCGACGCATATAAGGCCCTGCCCCGCTCCCCTTTCGGAAAAGCTGACCACGACTCCATTTTGTTGATCCCTGCCTACAGACAGAAACTAAAACAAGAGGCTCCCACGCTGAGGTCTGTCCAACGCTGACTCCACACTCCAAGACTGCTTCCATCACGTGGACTGGGAGATGTTTCGTATTGCGTCAGATAACAACATTGACGAATACGCTGATTCGGTGTGCGAGTTCATTAGAACGTGCGTTGAAGATGTCGTTCCCATAGCAACGATTAAAACATTCCCTAACCAGAAACCGTGGATTAATGGCAGCATTCGTGTGACACTGAAAGCGCGAACCACTGCTTTTAATCAGGGCAAGGTGTCTGGTAACATGACCGAATACAAACAGTGCAGCTATTCCCTCCGCAAGGCTATCAAACAAGCTAAGCGCCAGTACAGAGACAAAGTAGAATCTCAATTCAACGGCTCAGACACAAGAGGCATGTGGCAGGGTCTACAGTCAATCACGGACTACAGGAAGAAATCCAGCCCAGTCACGGACCAGGATGTCTTGCTCCCAGGCAGACTAAATAACTTTTTTGCCCGCTTTGAGGACAATACTGTGCCACTGACACGGCCTGCAACGAAAACATGCGGTCTCTCCTTCACTGCAGCCGAGGTGAGTAAGACATTTAAACGTGTTAACCCTCGCAAGGCTGCAGGCCCAGACGGCATCCCCAGCCGCGCCCTCAGAGCATGCGCAGACCAGCTGGCCGGTGTGTTTACGGACATATTCAATCAATCCCTATACCAGTCTGCTGTTCCCACATGCTTCAAGAGGGCCACCATTGTTCCTGTTCCCAAGAAAGCTAAGGTAACTGAGCTAAACGACTACCGCCCCGTAGCACTCACATCCGTCATCATGAAGTGCTTTGAGAGACTAGTCAAGGACCATATCACCTCCACCCTACCTGACACCCTAGACCCACTCCAATTTGCTTACCGCCCAAATAGGTCCACAGACGATGCAATCTCAACCACACTGCACACTGCCCTAACCCATCTGGACAAGAGGAATACCTATGTGAGAATGCTGTTCATCGACTACAGCTCGGCATTCAACACCATAGTACCCTCCAAGCTCGTCATCAAGCTCGAGACCCTGGGTCTCGACCCCGCCCTGTGCAACTGGGTACTGGACTTCCTGACGGGCCGCCCCCAGGTGGTGAGGGTAGGCAACAACATCTCCACCCCTCTGATCCTCAACACTGGGGCCCCACAAGGGTGCGTTCTGAGCCCTCTCCTGTACTCCCTGTTTACCCACGACTGCGTGGCCACGCACGCCTCCAACTCAATCATCAAGTTTGCGGACGACACAACAGTGGTAGGCTTGATTACCAACAATGACGAGACGGCCTACAGGGAGGAGGTGAGGGCCCTCGGAGTGTGGTGTCAGGAAAATAACCTCACACTCAACGTCAACAAAACTAAGGAGATGATTGTGGACTTCAGGAAACAGCAGAGGGAACACCCCCCTATCCACATCGATGGAACAGTAGTGGAGAGGGTAGCAAGTTTTAAGTTCCTTGGCATACACATCACAGACAAACTGAATTGGTCCACTCACACAGACAGCATCGTGAAGAAGGCGCAGCAGCGCCTCTTCAACCTCAGGAGGCTGAAGAAATTCGGCTTGTCACCAAAAGCACTCACAAACTTCTACAGATGCACAATCGAGAGCATCCTGGTGGGGTGTATCACCGCCTGGTATGGCAACTGCACCGCCCTCAACCGTAAGGCTATCCAGAGGGTAGTGAGGTCTGCACAACGCATCACCGGGGGCAAACTACCTGCCCTCCAGGACACCTACACCACCCGATGCTACAGGAAGGCCATAAAGATCATCAAGGACATCAACCACCCGAGCCACTGCCTGTTCACCCCGCTGTCATCCAGAAGGCGAGGTCAGTACAGGTGCATCAAAGCTGGGACCGAGAGACTGAAAAACAGCTTCTATCTCAAGGCCATCAGACTGTTAAACAGCCACCACTAACATTGAGTGGCTACTGCCAACACACTGTCAATGACACTGACTCTACTCCAGCCACTTTAATAATGGGAATTGATGGGAAATTATGTAAATATATCACTAGCCACTTTAAACAATGCTACCTTATATAATGTTACTTACCCTACATTATTCATCTCATATGCATATGTATATACTGTACTCTATATCATCGACTGCATCCTTATGTAATACATGTATCACTAGCCACTTTAACTATGCCACTTGGTTTACATACTCATCTCATATGTTATACTGTACTCGATATCATCTACTGTATCTTGCCTATGCTGCTCTGTACCATCACTCATTCATATATCCTTATGTACATATTCCTTATCCCCTTACACTGTGTATAAGACAGTAGTTTTTTGGGAATTGTTAGTTAGATTACTTGTTGGTTATTACTGCATTGTCGGAACTAGAAGCACACGCATTTCGCTACACTCCATTAACGTCTGCTAACCATGTGTATGTGACAAATAAATTTGATTTGATTTGCTTTGCTGCAGGAGGGACTGGTGCATTTCACAAAATAGATGGCATGAGGTAGGAAAATTAGGTGGATATATTGAAGCAACATCTCAAGACATCAGTCAGGAAGTTAAATCTTGGTTGCAAATGGGTCTTCCAAATGGACAATGACCCTAAGCATACTTCCATAGTTGTGGCAAAATGGCTTAAGGACAACAAAGTCAAGGTATTGGAGTGGCCATCACAAAGCCCTGACCTCAATTCCTATAGAAAATTTGTGGACAGCCCTGAAAAAGCATGTGCAAGTAAGGAGGCCTGCAAACCTGACTCAGTTACACCAGCTCTGTCAGGAGGAATGAGCCAAAATTCACCCAACTTATTGTGGGAAGCTTGTGGAAGGCTACCCAAAATGTTTGACCCAAGTTAAACAATTTAAAGCCAATGCTACCAAATAATAGAGTGTGTAAACTCTTGATCCACTGGGAGTGTGATGAAAGAAATAAAAGCTGAAATAAATCACTCTCTACCATTTCACATTCTTAAAATAGTGGTGATCCTAAATGACCTAAGACAGAATTTTTACTAGGATTAAATGTCAGGAATTGTGAAAAACCGAGTTTAAATGTACTTGGCTAAGGTGTATGTAAACGTCCGACTTCAACTGTATATATTTTCTTATTCCATTCCTTACTTAGATTTACGTGTATTTGGGTATATGTTGTGAAACTGTTAGATATTACCTGTTAGATACTACTGCACTGTCGGATCTAGAAACACAAGCATTTCGCTACACCTGCAATAACATCTGCTAACCATTTGTATGTGACCAATAACATCTGCTGACCATGTGTATGTGACCAATAACATCTGCTAACCATGTGTATGTGACCAATAACATCTGCTAACCATGTGACCAATAACATCTGCTGACCATGTGTATGTGACCAATAACATCTGCTGACCATGTGTATGTGACCAATAACATCTACTAACCATGTGTATGTGACCAATAACATCTGCTAACCATGTGAATGTGACCAATAACATCTGCTAACCATGTGGCCAATAACATCTGCTAACCATGTGTACGTGACCAATACCATCTGCTAACCATGTGTACGTGACCAATAACATCTGCTAACCATGTTTATGTGACCAATAACATCTGCTGACCATGTGTATGTGACCAATAACATCTGCTAACCATGTGACCAATAACATCTGCTGACCATGTGTATGTGACCAATAACATCTGCTGACCATGTGTATGTGACCAATAACATCTACTAACCATGTGTATGTGACCAATAACATCTGCTAACCATGTGAATGTGACCAATAACATCTGCTAACCATGTGGCCAATAACATCTGCTAACCATGTGTACGTGACCAATAACATCTGCTAACCATGTGTACGTGACCAATAACATCTGCTAACCATGTGACCAATAACATCTGCTAACCATGTGACCAATAACATCTGCTGACCATGTGTACGTGACCAATAACATCTGCTAACCATGTGACCAATAACATCTGCTAACCATGTGACCAATAACATCTGCTAACCACGTGTATGTGACCAATAACATTTGATTTGATTTAAAGCTGGATGCAAGCATTAAAGCAATTTACCCCAAAACAACTATTAGTTGTGCTTGTCATAAGGACCCGTTTTAGCATGGACATTGCCAATGTGGGCTTGCACCATTTTAAAGTTGTCAACTGGGTGGGGATTCTTAAGGGCTGGGAGAAATCTGCCAATGAAGAAAAAAAATACTACTTTAAAATGGAGATGGCCCCAATGGCGCTGCCCATGCTATGACTTAATGACATACAAAGATGAGTCCTGGGTCTCTTATTGCCTGTTCTTCATATGCATGTCTGCCCACTCATTGGCTAGAAGGATGCCACCTGACCTCCATCTATGAGGGCATGTAATTTTCATTGTTAAGAGCGGTCACTCGTGTCAATATAACAGACAATCTTGGACTTCATCCACTAGGGATGAAAGGAAACAACTTACCAGGGAAGGACTAAACGCACTCCTCAATGAATGATACATTACAAAAGTGATTCAATTGTTTTTTCCCCCTCAATTTTTAAAATGTTGTTTATTTCTCCTTTATTTAACCAGGTAGGCCAGTTGAGACAAGTTCTCATTTACAACTGCAACCTGGCCAAGATAAAGCAAAGCAGTGCAGCACAAACAACAGAGTTACAAATCAAATCAAATGTATTTATATAGCCCTTCGTACATCAGCTGATATCTCAAAGTGCTGTACAGAAACCCAGCCTAAAACCCCAAACAGCAAGCAATGCAGGTGTAGAAGCACGGTGGCTAGGAAAAACTCTCTAGAAAGGCCAAAACCTAGGAAGAAACCTAGAGAGGAACCAGGCTATGAGGGGTGGCCAGTCCTCTTCTGGCTGTGCCGAGATTATAACAGAACATGGCCAAGATGTTCAAATGTTCATAAATGACCAACATGGTCGTATAATAATAAGGCAGAACAGTTGAAACTGGAGCAGCAGCACGGCCAGGTGGACTGGGGACAGCAAGGAGTCATCATGTCAGGTAGTCCTGAGGCATGGTCCTATGGCTCAGGTCCTCCGAGAGAGAGAAAGAAAGAGAGAATTAGAGAGAGCATATGTGGGGTGGCCAGTCCTCTTCTGGCTGTGCCGGGTGGAGATTATAACAGAACATGGCCAAGATGTTCAAATGTTCATAAATGACCAGCATGGTGCAATAATAATAAGGCAGAACAGTTGAAACTGGAGCAGCAGCACGGCCAGGTGGACTGGGGACAGCAAGGAGTCATCATGTCAGGTAGTCCTGGGGCATGGTCCTATGGCATGGTCCTATGGCTCAGGTCCTCCGAGAGAGAGAAAGAAAGAGAGGTTTAGAGAGAGCACACTTAAATTCACACAGGACACCGAATAGGACAGGAGAAGTACTACAGATATAGCCCACAAAGATCTCCGCCACGGCACAACCCAAGGGGGGGGCGCCAACCCAGACAGGATGATCACATCAGTGACTCAACCCACTCAGGTGACGCACCCCTCCCAGGGACGGTATGAGAGAGCCCCAGTAAGCCAGTGACTCAGCCCCTGTAATAGGGTTAGAGGCAGAGAATCCCAGTGGAAAGAGGGGAACCGGCCAGGCAGAGACAGCAAGGGCGGTTCGTTGCTCCAGAGCCTTTCCGTTCACCTTCCTACTCCTGGGCCAGACTACACTCAATCATATGACCCACTGAAGAGGTGAGTCTTCAGTAAAGATTTAAAGGTTGAGACCGAGTTTGCGTCTCTGACATGGGTAGGCAGACCGTTCCATAAAAATGGAGCTATATAGGAGAAAGCCCTGCCTCCAGCTGTTTGCTTAGAAATTCTAGGGACAATTAGGAGGCCTGCGTCTTGTGACCGTAGCGTACGTGTAGGTATGTACGGCAGGACCAAATCAGAGAGATAGGTAGGAGCAAGCCCATGTAATTCTTTGTAGGTTAGCAGTAAAACCTTGAAATCAGCCCTTGCTTTGACAGGAAGCCAGTGTAGAGAGGCTAGCACTGGAGTATTATGATCAAATTTTGGAGTTCTAGTCAGGATTCTTGCAGCCGTATTTAGCACTAACTGAAGTTTATTTAGTGCTTTATCCGGGTAGCCGGAAAGTAGAGCATTGCAGTAGTCTAACCTAGAAGTGACAAAAGCATGGATTAATTTTTCTGCATCATTTTGGGACAGAAAGTTTCAGATTTTTGCAATGTTACGTAAGTCCCTGCTGCTGAAAAACATCCCCACAGCATGATGCTGCCACCAACATGCTTCACCATAGGGATGTTATTGGTCAGGTGATGAGCAGCGCTCCAGACGTGACGCTTGGCATTCAGGCCAAAGAGTTCAATCTTGGTTTCATCAGACCAGAGAATCTTGTTCCTCATGGTCTTTCTTTAGGTGCCTTTTGGCAAACTCCAAGTCGGCTTCTCATGTGCCTTTTACTGTGGAGTGGCTTCTGTCTGGCCACTCTAAAATAAAGACCTGATTGGTGGAGTGCTGCAGAGATGGTTGTCCTTCTGGAAGGTTCTCCCATCTCCACAGAGGAACTCTGGAGCTCGGTCAGAGTGACCCACGGGTTCTTGGTCACCTCCCTGACCAAGGCCCTTCTCCCCCAATTGCTCAGTTTGGCCGGGCGGACAGCGCTAGGAAGAGTCTTGGTGGTTCCAAAACTTCCTCCATTTAAGAATGATGGAGACCACTGTGTTCTTGGGGACCTTCAATGCTGCAGAAATGTTTTAGTACCCTTCCCCAGATCTGTGCCTCGACACAATCCTGTCTCGGAGCTCTATGGACAATTCCTTTGACCTGATGGCTTGGTTTTTGTTCTGACATGCATTGTCAACTGTAGGACCTTTAATATAGACGTGTGTGAGCCTTTCCAAATCATGTCCAATCAATTGAATTTACCACAGGTGGGCTCCAATCAAGTTGTAGAAACATCTCAAGGATGATCAATGGAAACAGGATGCACCCGAGCTCCATTTCGAGTCTCATAGCAAAGGGTCGGAATATTTATGTAAATAAGGTATCGGCTTTTTATTTAAAGATTTGCTAACATTTATAGACCTATTATTGTTTTGTCATTATGGGGTATTGCTTGTAGATTGATGAGGAAAACAAATGATGCAATCCCTTTTAGAATAAGGCTGTAACGTAACACATAAACAGTGAACGTGACTGAATAGTTTCCACGGTAACATGATATTGTGTAATAATGTGACCAGGTTTGATTGAATATTTAGTTAATGTTTATTATCCGTACATTTCAATGAACTAAACTAACACCAGGGAAATACGAGAGAGATTTAAACATGCATTATTATGATATTCTGGATTGACAGTTCAATTAACAAATACACAAATGCAAAACAATTCAAAAATTATCTCACCAGAAATCTAAATCCAATAAAAGCCAAACAAATGTAAATCCATAGTTGTAAAACACTAAACAGCAGGATTGTGCAGGAAGCCTACATATGGATGACAACACCATAAAACAGCTTCAAAATCAACAATATTTACAAGCAGTCACACATCTGTAATACTTCTGAGACTCTGGATTGTCTTGAGGGTATTGAGGAGGAGCATCCATGATTTAGGAGAAGGGATAGACCCTTCACACACACTCTGTTTCTCCACTAGCAACGGGGAGAGAGTGTGACATCATTATTCACCAGTCTTGTGTGCTATGAAGTCAGAACAACAACAGTCACAACTAAAGTGTATGCATCCCAAATGCCACTCTATTCCCTATAGGGCCAAAACTAGTGCACTTTGATGGGAAAGGGATGCCATTTGGGACACAGCCAGTGTTTTTTTTTGGGGGGGGGGGGGGGGTCTGGTGGTCGAAGGGTCTGGTGGGCGAGCAGAAAGAGATGTTCTTCTCTCAGCACTGTTCAAAGCCAGCCATCAGAGACAGGGCAAGGGACTCCACTATTAGAGAGAAGAGAGAAAAGACCGTCAGGACACCCCTCACAGCAGACGCCCCTCACAGCAGACGCCCCTCACAGCAGACGCCCCTCACAGCAGACGCCCCTCACAGCAGACGCCCCTCACAGCAGACGCCCCTCACAGCAGACGCCCCTCACAGCAGACGCCCCTCACAGCAGACGCCCCTCACAGCAGACACCCCTCACAGCAGACACCCCTCACAGCAGACACCCCTCACAGCAGACACCCCTCACAGCAGACACCCCTCACAGCAGACACCCCTCACACAAAAATCTTAATTTAACAGATCAGTGTGTAACTTACAGTGTGGAAATGACCCGCGGCAGACAGCTTTGTTTAGTATAGTCACGAGGAACATGTGACAGTTCTTGAAATCAGATTCCATCTTATCAATGGATTCGATCCTGGAAACGACAGAGGAACACAATTTTCAATGTTAATTCAAATCAAATTTGATTTGTCACATGCGGCAAAACACAAAAGGTAGCTTTATTTTATTTCACCTTTATTTAACCAGGTAGGCTAGTTGAGAACACCTTTATTTAACCAGGTGGCTAGTTGAGAACACCTTTATTTAACCAGGTAGGCTAGTTGAGAACAGCTTTATTTAACCAGGTAGGCTGGTAGAGAACACCTTTATTTAACCAGGTAGGCTAGTTGAGAACACCTCTATTTAACCAGGTAGGCTAGTTGAGAACACCTTTATTTAACCAGGTAGGCTAGTTGAGAACACCTTTATTTAACCAGGTAGGCTAGTTGAGAACACCTTTATTTAACCAGGTGGCTAGTTGAGAACACCTTTATTTAACCAGGTAGGCTAGTTGAGAACAGCTTTATTTAACCAGGTAGGCTGGTAGAGAACACCTTTATTTAACCAGGTAGGCTAGTTGAGAACACCTTTATTTAACCAGGTAGGCTAGTTGAGAACACCTTTATTTAACCAGGTAGGCTGGTAGAGAACACCTTTATTTAACCAGGTAGGCTAGTTGAGAACACCTCTATTTAACCAGGTAGGCTAGTTGAGAACACCTTTATTTAACCAGGTGGCTAGTTGAGAACACCTTTATTTAACCAGGTAGGCTAGTTGAGAACACCTTTATTTAACCAGGTAGGCTAGTTGAGAACACCTCTATTTAACCAGGTAGGCTAGTTGAGAACACCTCTATTTAACCAGGTAGGCTAGTTGAGAACAAGTTCTCATTTACAACTGCGACCTGGCCAAGATAAAGCAAAGCAGTGAGATACACATAAAATAAACAAACATACAGTCAATAATACAATAGAACAATCTATGTACAGTGTGTAGGGGAAACAGTCAATAATACAATAGAACGATCTATGTACAGTGTGTAGGGGAAACAGTCAATAATACAATAGAACGATCTATGTACAGTGTGTAGGGGAAACAGTCAATAATACAATAGAACGATCTATGTACAGTGTGTAGGGGAAACAGTCAGTAATACAATAGAACGATCTATGTACAGTGTGTAGGGGAAACAGTCAATAATACAATAGAACGATCTATGTACAGTGTGTAGGGGAAACAGTCAATAATATAATAGAACGATCTATGTACAGTGTGTAGGGGAAACAGTCAATAATATAATAGAACGATCTATGTACAGTGTGTAGGGGAAACAGTCAATAATATAATAGAACGATCTATGTACAGTGTGTAGGGGAAACAGTCAATAATATAATAGAACGATCTATGTACAGTGTGTAGGGGAAACAGTCAATAATATAATAGAACGATCTATGTACAGTGTGTAGGGGAAACAGTCAATAATATAATAGAACGATCTATGTACAGTGTGTAGGGGAAACAGTCAATAATACAATAGAACGATCTATGTACAGTGTGTAGGGGAAACAGTCAATAATACAATAGAACAATCTATGTACAGTGTGTAGGGAAAACAGTCAATAATACAATAGAACGATCTATGTACAGTGTGGAAACAGTCAATAATACAATAGAACAATCTATGTACAGTGTGTAGGGGAAACAGTCAATAATACAATAGAACGATCTATGTACAGTGTGTAGGGGAAACAGTCAATAATACAATAGAACGATCTATGTACAGTGTGTAGGGGAAACAGTCAATAATACAATAGAACGATCTATGTACAGTGTGTAGGGGAAACAGTCAATAATATAATAGAACGATCTATGTACAGTGTGTAGGGGAAACAGTCAATAATACAATAGAACGATCTATGTACAGTGTGTAGGGGAAACAGTCAATAATACAATAGAACAATCTATGTACAGTGTGTAGGGGAAACAGTCAATAATACAATAGAACGATCTATGTACAGTGTGGAAACAGTCAATAATACAATAGAACAATCTATGTACAGTGTGTAGGGGAAACAGTCAATAATACAATAGAACGATCTATGTACAGTGTGTAGGGGAAACAGTCAATAATACAATAGAACGATCTATGTACAGTGTGTAGGGGAAACAGTCAATAATACAATAGAACGATCTATGTACAGTGTGTAGGGGAAACAGTCAATAATACAATAGAACAATCTATGTACAGTGTGTAGGGGAAACAGTCAATAATACAATAGAACGATCTATGTACAGTGTGTAGGGGAAACAGTCAATAATACAATAGAACGATCTATGTACAGTGTGGAAACAGTCAATAATACAATAGAACGATCTATGTACAGTGTGTAGGGGAAACAGTCAATAATACAATAGAACGATCTATGTACAGTGTGTAGGGGAAACAGTCAATAATACAATAGAACGATCTATGTACAGTGTGTAGGGGAAACAGTCAATAATACAATAGAACAATCTATGTACAGTGTGTAGGGGAAACAGTCAATAATACAATAGAACGATCTATGTACAGTGTGTAGGGGAAACAGTCAATAATACAATAGAACGATCTATGTACAGTGTGGAAACAGTCAATAATACAATAGAACGATCTATGTACAGTGTGTAGGGGAAACAGTCAATAATACAATAGAACGATCTATGTACAGTGTGTAGGGGAAACAGTCAATAATACAATAGAACGATCTATGTACAGTGTGTAGGGGAAACAGTCAATAATACAATAGAACGATCTATGTACAGTGTGTAGGGGAAACAGTCAATAATATAATAGAACGATCTATGTACAGTGTGTAGGGGAAACAGTCAATAACACAATAGAACGATCTATGTACAGTGTGTAGGGGAAACAGTCAATAATACAATAGAACGATCTATGTACAGTGTGTAGGGGAAACAGTCAATAATACAATAGAACAATCTATGTACAGTGTGTAGGGGAAACAGTCAATAATACAATAGAACGATCTATGTACAGTGTGTAGGGGAAACAGACCAATAATACAATAGAACGATCTATGTACAGTGTGTAGGGGAAACAGTCAATAATACAATAGAACGATCTATGTACAGTGTGTAGGGGAAACAGTCAATAATACAATAGAACAATCTATGTACAGTGTGTAGGGGAAACAGTCAATAATACAATAGAACGATCTATGTACAGTGTGTAGGGGAAACAGTCAATAATACAATAGAACAATCTATGTACAGTGTGTAGGGGAAACAGTCAATAATACAATAGAACGATCTATGTACAGTGTGTAGGGGAAACAGTCAATAATACAATAGAACAATCTATGTACAGTGTGTAGGGGAAACAGTCAATAATACAATAGAACAATCTATGTACAGTGTGTAGGGGAAACAGTCAATAATACAATAGAACGATCTATGTACAGTGTGTAGGGGAAACAGTCAATAATACAATAGAACGATCTATGTACAGTGTGTAGGGGAAACAGTCAATAATACAATAGAACGATCTATGTACAGTGTGTAGGGGAAACAGTCAATAATACAATAGAACAATCTATGTACAGTGTGTAGGGGAAACAGTCAATAATACCATAGAACGATCTATGTACAGTGTGTAGGGGAAATGTAGTAAGATTAGGGAGGTAAGGTAATAAATAGGGCCATAGTGGCCAAGTAATCAATTTAGCAGATTAACAATGGAGTGATAGATGTCAAGATGATGATGTGCAAGTAGAGATACTGGGGTGCAAAAAAGTAAAAATAAATAACAAGGGGATGAGATAGTTGGATGGGCTATTTACAGATGTGTACAGGTGCAGTGATCCGTAAGCTGCTCTGACAGCTGATGCTTAAAGTTAGAGGGAGATATGAGTCTCCAGCTTGATTTTTGCAATTCGCTCATTTCACCTTACCATAAAACACTTACTTTACAAGCCCTTAAAGGTCTTGCTCACAACGGCTATGGAGAGCGTGATCAGACAGTCGTCCAGAACAGCTGGTGCTCTCATGCATGCTTCAGCGTTGCTTGCCTCGAAGCAAGCATAAAATACATTCAGTTCGTCTGGTTGCGTCACTGGAAAGTCAGCGGCTGGGTTTCCCTTAGTAGACCATTATAGTTTTCAAGCCCTGCCACATCCGGCGAGTGTCAGAGCCGGCGTAGTAGGATTCCGTGATGAGATCCTGAGGCCCATTGTCGTACCATTCATCCGCCTCCATCACCTCATGTTTCAGCATGATAATGCACAGCTCCATGTCGCAAGGATCTGTACACAATTCCTGGAAGCTGAACGTTTCCCAATTCTTCCTTGGCCTGCAGACTCACCAGACATGTCACCCATATCTGGTGAAAAGATTTGGGTCCTCAGATCCTCAAAAGGTTTTACAGCTGCACCATCGAGAGCATCATGACGTGTTGCATCACTGCCTGGTATGGCAACTGCTTGGCCTCCGACAGCAAGGCACTTCAGAGGGTAGTGCGTAGTCTAGGTCCAAGAGGATTCTTAACAGCTTCTGCCCCCAAGCCATAAGACTCCTGAACAGCTAATCGGCTACCCAGACTCCTGAACAGCTAATCGGCTACCCAGACTCCTGAACAGCTAATCGGCTACCCAGACTCCTCTTCTAAGCTGCTGATACTCTGTTATTATCTATGCAATCACTTAACTCAACCTACATGAAAATATTACCTAGACCTAGACTAGACTAGGTCTAGACTAGACCTAGACTGTACCGGTACCTTCTGTATATAGCCTCCACATTGACTCTGTACCGTAACACCCTGTATATAGCCTCCACATTGACTCTGTACCGGTACCCCCTGTATATAGCCTCCACATTGACTCTGTAACTGTACCCCCTGTATAGAGCCTCCACATTGACTCTGTACCGGTACCCCCTGTATATAGCCTCCAAATTGTACCGGTACCCCCTGTATATAGCCTCCAAATTGTACCGGTACCCCCTGTACATAGCCTCCACATTGACTCTGTACTGGGTACCCCCTGTATATAGTCTCCACATTGACTCTGTACCCCCTGTATATAGTCTCCACATTGACTCTGTACCGTAACACCCTGTATATAGCCTCCACATTGACTCTGTACCGGTACCTTCTGTATATAGCCTCCACATTGACTCTGTACCGTAACACCCTGTATATAGCCTCCACATTGACTCTGTACCGGTACCTTCTGTATATAGCCTCCACATTGACTCTGTACCTTCTGTATATAGCCTCCACATTGACTCTGTACCGGTACCTTCTGTATATAGCCTCCACATTGACTCTGTACCTTCTGTATATAGCCCCGCTATTGTTATTTACTGCGGCTCTTTAATCATTTGTTATTCCTATCTCATTATAAAATAAAAAAATGTAAGGTATTTTCTCAAAACTGTATTGTTGGTTAAGGGCTTGTAAGTAAGCGTTTCACTGTAAGGTCTACACCGGTTGTATTCGGCGCATGTGACAAATACAATTTGATCACACAGCCATTGAGAGGAACAACATTCCACAGTCGACAATCAACAACCTGATCGCTCAATGAGGCAAATGTTGGTCACACCAGACACTGACTGGTTTTCTGATCCACGTCTTTTTATTTTAAAGGTATCTGTGACCAACAGATGTATATCTGTATTCCCAGTCATGTGAAATCCATAGATTAGGGCCTAATTCATTCATTTCAATTGATTGATTTCCTGATATGAACTGGAACTCAGTAAAATCTTAAGACATTTTTGTTGCTTTTATAGTTTTGTTCAGTGTAATATTCCAACCGAGTGAGTAAACTACATGAAAACAAACATTTACATTTTTTAAATAATTTTCCTCACGAGAGGATAACGATATCTTAAAATCTGTGAAGATTATCTAATAGTTTTTACAAATGCAATTTACATTTAAGGAAACAAATACCCTGACCAGAGGATAACCATATCTTAACATTTCTGTTTAGGTTATTTTATAGTTTAATATTTAGTTTAATTTAACGGCAACACCAGCTATGTTCAAATCGCTGGAAGGAGGAAAACAATCGCAAAAAATTGGACTCGCCGTTGTTTCCAGGCATCATAAGGTGAGTACAGCGATGATTCTTACACTAATTAGCAGAATAACATTCATTGTAAAATGAAAAGCAAAGACCATCAGTGGTCCTTCGAGACAGATATACACTCTACTTAACAGAAACACATGAGATTGATTTTAATCATGGATGATTTCTCTAATAAATGACACCACTCACTTCCACGCTCCAAAGCCAACCTGCCAGCGGTCTGAGAAGATGAGGACCAGATTGAGAACCTTCATGATCGCCTCCTTCACAAAGCTCACCTGGAGACGAAACATCCCCAGTTACATTATGAAAACTAACATTAAATAATGTGATGCGTTCTGAATGCTCCAGTGTTGATCTCTGCAGGGGTTCTGTGTTTTCTCTAGCAGGACTGCATCACCTTCCCTCATGAGATGGAACATTTCTCCATGGGGAGACTGGGACAGCTTCACTTACTCATGGGGGACAGCTATACCTCTGGACGACAGGTATACATCTAGCAGGACAGGTATACATCTAGCAGGACAGGTATACATCTAGCAGGACAGGTATACATCTAGCAGGACAGGTATACATCTAGCAGGACAGGTATACATCTAGCAGACAGGTATACATCTAGCAGACAGGTATACATCTAGCAGACAGGTATACATCTAGCAGGACAGGTATACATCTAGCAGACAGGTATACATCTAGCAGACAGGTATACATCTAGCAGGACAGGTATACATCTAGCAGGACAGGTATACATCTAGCAGACAGGTATACATCTAGCAGACAGGTATACATCTAGCAGGACAGGTATACATCTAGCAGGACAGGTATACATCTAGCAGGACAGGTATACATCTAGCAGGACAGGTATACATCTAGCAGACAGGTATACATCTAGCAGACAGGTATACATCTAGCAGACAGGTGTACATCTAGCGGACAGGTATACATCTAGCGGACAGGTATACATCTAGCGGACAGGTATACATCTAGCGGACAGGTATACATCTAGCAGACAGGTATACATCTAGCGGACAGGTATCTGTAGCAAAGGTAGACCAGTATCTAGTAGTACAGCTATCGAGTGGACAGGTATCTGTAGCAAAGTTAGACCAGTATCTAGTAGTACAGCTATCGAGTGGACAGGTATCTGTAGCAAAGGTAGACCAGTATCTAGTAGTACAGCTATTGAGTGGACAGGTATCTGTAGCAAAGGTAGACCAGTATCTAGTAGTACAGCTATCGAGTGGACAGGTATCTGTAGCAAAGGTAGACCAGTATCTAGTAGTACAGCTATTGAGTGGACAGGTATCTGTAGCAAAGGTAGACCAGTATCTAGTAGTACAGCTATTGAGTGGACAGGTATCTGTAGCAAAGGTAGACCAGTATCTAGTAGTACAGCTATCGAGTGGACAGGTATTGTCAAACATCTCATTCCAATATTATGGGCATTAATATGGAGTTGATCCCTCCTTTGTTGCTGTAACAGCCTCCACTCTTCTGGGAAGGCTTTAATATGGAGTTGATCCTTCCTTTGTTGCTGTAACAGCCTCCACTCTTCTGGGAAGGCTTTAATATGGAGTTGGTCCCTCCTTTGTTGCTATAACAGCCTCCACTCTTCTGGGAAGGCTTTAATATGGAGTTGGTCCCCCCCCTTTGCTGCTATAACAGCCTCCACTCTTCTGGGAAGGCTTTAATATGGAGTTGATCCCTCCGTTGTTGCTATAACAGCCTCCACTCTTCTGGGAAGGCTTTAATATGGAGTTGGTCCCTCCTTTGCTGCTATAACAGCCTCCACTCTTGTGGGATGGCTTTCCACTATGTTGGACATGTGCACTATAAGAGCTCAGTGACCTTCAACATGGGTAGCACCTTCATAGGATGCTACCTTTCCAACAAGTCATTTCGATTACATTTCTGCCCTGCTGGATCTGCCCAGGTCAACAGTAAGTGCAGTTATTGTGAAGTGGAAATGTAAAGGAGCATCAACGGCTCAGCTGCAAAGTGGTAGGCCACACAAGCTCACAGAACGGCACCGCCGAATGCTGCAGCACTTAAGAGTAGTCTGTCCTCAGTTGCAACACTCACTACAGAGTTCCAAACTGCCACTGGAAGCAACGTCAGCACAATAACTGTTAGTCTGGAGATTCATGAAATGGGTTTTCGTGGCCGAGCAGCCGCACACAAGCCTAAGATCACCATGAGCAATGCCAAGCGTCGGCTGGAGTGGTGTAAAACTCGCCGCCATTGGACTCTGGAGCAGTGGAAACACGTTCTCTGGAGTGATGAATCACGCTTCACCATCTGGCAGTCCGAAGGACAAATCTGGTTTTGGCGGATGCCAGGAGAACGCTACCTGCCCCAATGCATGGTGCCAACTGTAAAGTTTGGTGGAGGAGGAATAATGGTCTGGGTCTGTTTTTCATGGTTCAGGCCCCTTAGTTCCAGTGAAGGGAAATCTTAACGCTACAGTATACAATGACATTCTAGATGATTCTGTGCTTCCAACTTTGTGGCAACAGTTTGGGGAAGGACCTTTCCTGTTTCAGCATGACAATGGCCCCGTGCACAAAGCCTGGTCCGTACATAAATGGTTTGTCGAGATCGGTGTGAAAGAACTTGACTGGCCTGCACAGAGCCCTGACCTCAACCCCATCAAAACCTTTGGGATGAATTGGAACGCTGACTGTGAGCCAGGCCTAATCGTCCAACATCGGTGCCCGATCTCACTAATGCTCGTGGCTGAATGGAAGCAAGTCCCCTCAGCAATGTTCCAACATCTAGTGGAAAGCCTTTCCAGAAGGATGCTGTTATAGCAGCAAAGGGGCACCAATCCATAGGCATTAGAATGAGATGTTTGACGAGCAGGTGTCCACATACTGTTGGGTAATATAGTGTATATAGTGGATCAGTATCTATAAGACAGGTATCCATCTTACCTTCTCTCGCAATAGACAACGGTCGTGGATAGTGGACAGGTATCTGTAGTGGATCTTAATCAGCTGGTCCAGGTCTTTAGCCTCCTGGACTTGGTGCTGGAACTCCAGACCAGTGCTGTGAAGAATCTAACAAGACAGGGATATCGCCAAGTTTAGATAGAACGTTTAGATATTGACCAGAAATCTATCTAGACATGTAATATGATTAGAGCTCCATACAGATGCCTGATGGGAAACTTCTGAACTACAACTAGCGCGACAACTAGAGCTACACTACAACAGCACTACACCTAGCCTAGCACTACACCTAGCCGAGCACTACACCTAGCCGAGCACTACACCTAGCCTAGCACTACACCTAGCCTAGCACTACAACTATCCTAGCACTACACCTAGCCTAGCACTACACCTAGCACTTCAACTAGACTAGCACTTCAACTAGAGCTACACTACAACAGCACTACACCTAGCCTAGCACTACACCTAGCACTTCAACTAGACTAGCACTTCAACTAGACTAGCACTTCAACTAGACTAGCACTTCAACTAGAGCTACACTACAACTAGACTAGCACTTCAACTAGAGCTACACTACAACAGCACTACACCTAGCCTAGCACTACACCTAGCCTTTCAACTAGACTAGCACTACAACTAGACTAGCACTACAACTAGACTAGCACTTCAACTAGACTAGCACTTCAACTAGAGCTACACTACAACTAGACTAGCACTTCAACTAGAGCTACACTACAACAGCACTACACCTAGCCTAGCACTACACCTAGCACTTCAACTAGACTAGCACTTCAACTAGACTAGCACTTCAACAAGAGCTACACTACAACTAGACTAGCACTTCAACTAGAGCTACACTACAACAACACTACACCTAGCCTAGCACTACACCTAGCCTTTCAACTAGACTAGCACTACAACTAGACTAGCACTTCAACTAGAGCTACACTACAACAGCACTACACCTAGACTAGCACTAGACCTAGACTAGCACTTCAACTAGAGCTACACTACAACAGCACTACACCTAGCCTAGCACTACAACTATCCTAGCACTACACCTAGCACTACAACTACACTAGCACTACAACTAGACTAGCACTTCAACTAGACTAGCACTTCAACTAGACTAGCACTTCAACTAGACTAGCACTTCAACTAGACTAGCACTTCAACTAGACTAGCACTTCAACTAGAGCTACACTACAACAGCACTACACCTAGCCTAGCACTACAACTATCCTAGCACTACACCTAGCCCAGCACTACAACTAGACCAGCACTACAACTAGACCAGCACTACAACTAGACTAGCACTTCAACTAGAGCTACACTACAACAGCACTACAACTAGCCTAGCACTACACCTCGACTAGCACTACAACTAGCGCTACAACTCGAGTTACACTACAACAGCACTACACCTAGCCTAGAACTACAACTAGCCTAGCACTAGACTAGCACTACACCTAGCCTTTCAACTAGACTAGCACTACAACTAGACTAGCACTACAACTAGACTAGCACTACAACTAGACTAGCACTACAACTAGACTAGCACTACAACTAGACTAGCACTACAACTAGACTAGCACTACAACTAGACCAGCACTACACCTAGCCTAGCACTACACCTAGCCTAGCACTACAACTAGCACTAGACCTACACTACAACACCTAGCCTAGCACTACAACTAGCCTTGCCTAGCACTACACTTAGCCTAGTACTACAACTAGCCTGGCACTACACTTAGACTAGAACTACAACTAGCACTACACCTAGCCTAGCACTACAACTAGCGCTAGACCTACATTACAACACCTAGCCTAGCACTACAACTAGCCTTGCCTAGCACTACACTTAGCCTAGAACTACAACTAGCCTAGCACTACACCTAGACTGGCACTACACCTAGACTAGAACTACAACTAGTCTAGTACTGGCTACTTCTATCTCTTCCAATGATGACCTTTGAACTTGACTAGGAGTAATACATGTCCACTTACTCTAGTCATGTCCACTATGTCTCAGACTTCTTACCCTAGTCATGTTCACGGTCTCAGACAACCTCTTACCCTGGTCACAATGTAGTTGTGGAGGCTGTTGACAAAGTGCATCAGTTTGACCCTCAGCAGAAACATCCTGTGGATCTGCTGGTTGATTGGCTCTTTAGCCTTCACCTCCTCTGGTGTCCCTTCCAACCGCTTAGCTGCTACTGTCAAATCTAGAGGAGGAAACAATCCAACATTAATTAACACCCGTGGTGTGGTCATGACGTTCACAAATCCCTGATGTTTTGAGAGAATCTTCTTATTTGACCTTTATACATTTGGAATATATTTGATTGTGAATCAGGCGGATTACCAGGATGCGCTGACAAGCTGGCAAGTGTCTTCACTGGCATTTTCAACCTCTCCCTGTCCCAGTCTGTAATACCAACATGTTTCAGGCAGACCACTATAGTGCCTGTGCCGAAGAACGCCAAGCTAACCTGTCTAAATGACCATCGCCCCCCCGTAGCACTAACATCTGTAGCCATGAAATGCTTTTAAAAGACTGGTCATGGTTCACATCAACACCAGCATCCCAGAAACCCTGGACCCACTCCAATTCACATACTGTTTTTTACCATGTGTTTTTTAGTCCAAATTAACGGTTTCTAATAATAGTCCAGTTGCTTATGAAAAGGACTTGTTCAGAAATATAGGAACGTTCTGGAATAGACATCTGTTGGAGAAGGAAAACCATCTTGATGGCATTAACTCTTCCCAGCAGGGATAAGGGGAACGTTCTGGAATAGATATCTGTTGGAGAAGGAAAACCATCTTGATGGCATTAACTCTTCCCAGCAGGGATAAGGGGAACGTTCTGGAATAGATATCTGTTGGAGAAGGAAAACCATCTTGATGGCATTAACTCTTCCCAGCAGGGATAAGGGGAACGTTCTGGAATAGATATCTGTTGGAGAAGGAAAACCATCTTGATGGCATTAACTCTTCCCAGTAGGGAGGAACTGTATGTTGGTTTTGAATTGATCCATCTGAGGGGGGAAATTAGCTTAAAAAACATAACAGTACAGTTTTGTAATTTTCAATTCCCAGGTAGGGAAACTTTTCTAAGGTCATCTTAAAACAGGAGATATTCCAGTCAAGAAGGGTCCTGTTCTTGAACGGACATCAATTCACTATTCCAAATCATTATGTGTTGTTATATGTTTCCTTGTGTCCATTATCAATAAAGTTTATAGAATTGAAATTCAAAGTGAGAGAAAGACAAGGAGAGAGACAGAGGGGGGGACAGAGAGAAAGAGAGCGAGAAAGAGAGAAAGAGAGAGAGGGGAGAGAGAGAGAGAGAGAGAGAGAGAGAGAAGAGGGGAGAAAAAGAGAGAGAGGTGCGGGGCAGAATGACAGAGACAGCGTAATACTAGACCTACCACTGAATGCCAGCGTGTCCAGACTGTATTTGGCCCATTTGATCTGCAGCAGCAGCAGGAACACCTGGTTGTAGATCCTCTGACACTCTGAGCTGACCACAATGTCAACAGGCCAGGGCACCTTCAGGACAACCCACAAGAGAAACATAGAATCAATCCCAAATGGCACTCTGAACTGTTTAGTGCACTAAGTCCCATATTCCTGTGTTTTCTGATACCTACAAATGGTCAAATTAACTTGAAAATAGGGATTTGGACCAGGGCCCATAAGTAGTGCACTATATAGGGAATAGGGTGCTGTTTGGGGAGGTACACTAGTCACATTTCATCTACTGCAGAGTAAGAGTATAGTGTGGCTGCTGATTCATCTAACCCCTGACCTTTCCCCCCCAGACTAAAGATCCAGAAGCTTCTGTACACCATCTCTGCTTTACTCGTGGAGAACAGGCTGCTCTGGCCAATGAATGGTGCTCCATTTAATCAAGTCAGATCAAAGCTGAATCAGTCTGCAAGTTCACACAATGATCGTGTTCTACATAACAGAACCCAATACAATAGCATTGTATAACGCTACGTTATCATGTAGCCGAAACTCCACAGCGCGAGCTACTAGGCAAAATACACAGAGGCTATGCTACAGTTTACCACCATCTGTTCTATAATAGAGGCTATGCTACAGTTTACCACCACCTGTTCTATAATAGAGGCTATGCTACAGTTTACCACCATCTGTTCTATAATAGAGGCTACGCTACAGTTTACCACCACCTGTTCTATAATAGAGGCTACGCTACAGTTTACCACCACCTGTTCTATAATAGAGGCTACGCTACAGTTTACCACCATCTGTTCTATAATAGAGGCTACGCTACAGTTTACCACCACCTGTTCTATAATAGAGGCTACGCTACAGTTTACCACCATCTGTTCTATAATAGAGGCTACGCTACAGTTTACCATCATCTGTTCTATAATAGAGGCTACGCTACAGTTTACCATCATCTGTTCTATAATAGAGGCTACGCTACAGTTTACCACCACCTGTTCTATAATAGAGGCTACGCTACAGTTTACCACCACCTGTTCTATAATAGAGGCTACGCTACAGTTTACCACCATCTGTTCTATAATAGAGGCTACGCTACAGTTTACCACCATCTGTTCTATAATAGAGGCTACGCTACAGTTTACCACCATCTGTTCTATAATAGAGGCTACGCTACAGTTTACCACCACCTGTTCTATAATAGAGGCTACGCTACAGTTTACCACCACCTGTTCTATAATAGAGGCTACGCTACAGTTTACCACCACCTGTTCTATAATAGAGGCTATGCTACAGTTTACCACCACCTGTTCTATAATAGAGGCTATGCTACAGTTTACCACCACCTGTTCTATAATAGAGGCTATGCTACAGTTTACCACCACCTGTTCTATAATAGAGGCTATGCTACAGTTTACCACCACCTGTTCTATAATAGAGGCTATGCTACAGTTTACCACCACCTGTTCTATAATAGAGGCTATGCTACAGTTTACCACCACCTGTTCTATAATAGAGGCTATGCTACAGTTTACCACCACCTGTTCTATAATAGAGGCTATGCTACAGTTTACCACCATCTGTTCTATAATAGAGGCTATGCTACAGTTTACCACCATCTGTTCTATAATAGAGGCTATGCTACAGTTTACCACCATCTGTTCTATAATAGAGGCTATGCTACAGTTTACCACCATCTGTTCTATAATAGAGGCTATGCTACAGTTTACCACCATCTGTTCTATAATAGAGGCTATGCTACAGTTTACCACCATCTGTTCTATAATAGAGGCTATGCTACAGTTTACCACCATCTGTTCTATAATAGAGGCTATGCTACAGTTTACCACCATCTGTTCTATAATAGAGGCTATGCTACAGTTTACCACCATCTGTTCTATAATAGAGGCTATGCTACAGTTTACCACCATCTGTTCTATAATAGAGGCTATGCTACAGTTTACCACCATCTGTTCTATAATAGAGGCTATGCTACAGTTTACCACCATCTGTTCTATAATAGAGGCTATGCTACAGTTTACCACCATCTGTTCTATAATAGAGGCTATGCTACAGTTTACCACCATCTGTTCTATAATAGAGGCTATGCTACAGTTTACCACCATCTGTTCTATAATAGAGGCTATGCTACAGTTTACCACCATCTGTTCTATAATAGAGGCTATGCTACAGTTTACCACCATCTGTTCTATAATAGAGGCTATGCTACAGTTTACCACCATCTGTTCTATAATAGAGGCTATGCTACAGTTTACCACCATCTGTTCTATAATAGAGGCTATGCTACAGTTTACCACCATCTGTTCTATAATAGAGGCTATGCTACAGTTTACCACCATCTGTTCTATAATAGAGGCTATGCTACAGTTTACCACCATCTGTTCTATAATAGAGGCTATGCTACAGTTTACCACCATCTGTTCTATAATAGAGGCTATGCTACAGTTTACCACCATCTGTTCTATAATAGAGGCTATGCTACAGTTTACCACCATCTGTTCTATAATAGAGGCTATGCTACAGTTTACCACCATCTGTTCTATAATAGAGGCTATGCTACAGTTTACCACCATCTGTTCTATAATAGAGGCTATGCTACAGTTTACCACCACCTGTTCTATAATAGAGGCTATGCTACAGTTTACCACCACCTGTTCTATAATAGAGGCTATGCTACAGTTTACCACCACCTGTTCTATAATAGAGGCTATGCTACAGTTTACCACCACCTGTTCTATAATAGAGGCTATGCTACAGTTTACCACCACCTGTTCTATAATAGAGGCTATGCTACAGTTTACCACCACCTGTTCTATAATAGAGGCTATGCTACAGTTTACCACCACCTGTTCTATAATAGAGGCTATGCTACAGTTTACCACCACCTGTTCTATAATAGAGGCTATGCTACAGTTTACCACCACCTGTTCTATAATAGAGGCTATGCTACAGTTTACCACCACCTGTTCTATAATAGAGGCTATGCTACAGTTTACCACCCACCTGTTCTATAATAGAGGCTATGCTACAGTTTACCACCACCTGTTCTATAATAGAGGCTATGCTACAGTTTACCACCACCTGTTCTATAATAGAGGCTATGCTACAGTTTACCACCACCTGTTCTATAATAGAGGCTATGCTACAGTTTACCACCACCTGTTCTATAATAGAGGCTATGTTACAGTTTACCACCACCTGTTCTATAATAGAGGCTATGCTACAGTTTACCACCACCTGTTCTATAATAGAGGCTATGCTACAGTTTACCACCATCTGTTCTATAAGAGGCTATGCTACAGTTTACCACCATCTGTTCTATAATAGAGGCTATGCTACAGTTTACCACCATCTGTTCTATAATAGAGGCTATGCTACAGTTTACCACCATCTGTTCTATAATAGAGGCTATGCTACAGTTTACCACCATCTGTTCTATAATAGAGGCTATCTATGCTATGCTACAGTTTACCACCATCTGTTCTATAATAGAGGCTATGCTACAGTTTACCACCATCTGTTCTATAATAGAGGCTATGCTACAGTTTACCACCATCTGTTCTATAATAGAGGCTATGCTACAGTTTACCACCATCTGTTCTATAATAGAGGCTATGCTACAGTTTACCACCATCTGTTCTATAATAGAGGCTATGCTACAGTTTACCACCATCTGTTCTATAATAGAGGCTATGCTACAGTTTACCACCATCTGTTCTATAATAGAGGCTATGCTACAGTTTACCACCATCTGTTCTATAATAGAGGCTATGCTACAGTTTACCACCATCTGTTCTATAATAGAGGCTATGCTACAGTTTACCACCATCTGTTCTATAATAGAGGCTATGCTACAGTTTACCACCATCTGTTCTATAATAGAGGCTATGCTACAGTTTACCACCATCTGTTCTATAATAGAGGCTATGCTACAGTTTACCACCATCTGTTCTATAATAGAGGCTATGCTACAGTTTACCACCATCTGTTCTATAATAGAGGCTATGCTACAGTTTACCACCATCTGTTCTATAATAGAGGCTATGCTACAGTTTACCACCATCTGTTCTATAATAGAGGCTATGCTACAGTTTACCACCATCTGTTCTATAATAGAGGCTATGCTACAGTTTACCACCATCTGTTCTATAATAGAGGCTATGCTACAGTTTACCACCATCTGTTCTATAATAGAGGCTATGCTACAGTTTACCACCATCTGTTCTATAATAGAGGCTATGCTACAGTTTACCACCATCTGTTCTATAATAGAGGCTATGCTACAGTTTACCACCATCTGTTCTATAATAGAGGCTATGCTACAGTTTACCACCACCTGTTCTATAATAGAGGCTATGCTACAGTTTACCACCACCTGTTCTATAATAGAGGCTATGCTACAGTTTACCACCACCTGTTCTATAATAGAGGCTATGCTACAGTTTACCACCACCTGTTCTATAATAGAGGCTATGCTACAGTTTACCACCACCTGTTCTATAATAGAGGCTATGCTACAGTTTACCACCACCTGTTCTATAATAGAGGCTATGCTACAGTTTACCACCACCTGTTCTATAATAGAGGCTATGCTACAGTTTACCACCACCTGTTCTATAATAGAGGCTATGCTACAGTTTACCACCACCTGTTCTATAATAGAGGCTATGCTACAGTTTACCACCACCTGTTCTATAATAGAGGCTATGCTACAGTTTACCACCACCTGTTCTATAATAGAGGCTATGCTACAGTTTACCACCACCTGTTCTATAATAGAGGCTATGCTACAGTTTACCACCACCTGTTCTATAATAGAGGCTATGCTACAGTTTACCACCACCTGTTCTATAATAGAGGCTATGTTACAGTTTACCACCACCTGTTCTATAATAGAGGCTATGCTACAGTTTACCACCACCTGTTCTATAATAGAGGCTATGCTACAGTTTACCACCATCTGTTCTATAAGAGGCTATGCTACAGTTTACCACCATCTGTTCTATAATAGAGGCTATGCTACAGTTTACCACCATCTGTTCTATAATAGAGGCTATGCTACAGTTTACCACCATCTGTTCTATAATAGAGGCTATGCTACAGTTTACCACCATCTGTTCTATAATAGAGGCTATGCTACAGTTTACCACCATCTGTTCTATAATAGAGGCTATGCTACAGTTTACCACCATCTGTTCTATAATAGAGGCTATGCTACAGTTTACCACCATCTGTTCTATAATAGAGGCTATGCTACAGTTTACCACCATCTGTTCTATAATAGAGGCTATGCTACAGTTTACCACCATCTGTTCTATAATAGAGGCTATGCTACAGTTTACCACCATCTGTTCTATAATAGAGGCTATGCTACAGTTTACCACCATCTGTTCTATAATAGAGGCTATGCTACAGTTTACCACCATCTGTTCTATAATAGAGGCTATGCTACAGTTTACCACCATCTGTTCTATAATAGAGGCTATGCTACAGTTTACCACCATCTGTTCTATAATAGAGGCTATGCTACAGTTTACCACCATCTGTTCTATAATAGAGGCTATGCTACAGTTTACCACCATCTGTTCTATAATAGAGGCTATGCTACAGTTTACCACCATCTGTTCTATAATAGAGGCTATGCTACAGTTTACCACCATCTGTTCTATAATAGAGGCTATGCTACAGTTTACCACCATCTGTTCTATAATAGAGGCTATGCTACAGTTTACCACCATCTGTTCTATAATAGAGGCTATGCTACAGTTTACCACCATCTGTTCTATAATAGAGGCTATGCTACAGTTTACCACCATCTGTTCTATAATAGAGGCTATGCTACAGTTTACCACCATCTGTTCTATAATAGAGGCTATGCTACAGTTTACCACCATCTGTTCTATAATAGAGGCTATGCTACAGTTTACCACCATCTGTTCTATAATAGAGGCTATGCTACAGTTTACCACCATCTGTTCTATAATAGAGGCTATGCTACAGTTTACCACCATCTGTTCTATAATAGAGGCTATGCTACAGTTGACCACCATCTGTTCTATAATAGAGGCTATGCTACAGTTGACCACCATCTGTTCTATAATAGAGGCTATGCTACAGTTGACCACCATCTGTTCTATAATAGAGGCTATGCTACAGTTTACCACCATCTGTTCTATAATAGAGGCTATGCTACAGTTTACCACCATCTGTTCTATAATAGAGGCTATGCTACAGTTTACCACCATCTGTTCTATAATAGAGGCTATGCTACAGTTTACCACCATCTGTTCTATAATAGAGGCTATGCTACAGTTTACCACCATCTGTTCTATAATAGAGGCTATGCTACAGTTTACCACCATCTGTTCTATAATAGAGGCTATGCTACAGTTTACCACCATCTGTTCTATAATAGAGGCTATGCTACAGTTTACCACCATCTGTTCTATAATAGAGGCTATGCTACAGTTTACCACCATCTGTTCTATAATAGAGGCTATGCTACAGTTTACCACCATCTGTTCTATAATAGAGGCTATGCTACAGTTTACCACCACCTGTTCTATAATAGAGGCTATGCTACAGTTTACCATCATCTGTTCTATAATAGAGGCTATGCTACAGTTTACCACCATCTGTTCTATAATAGAGGCTATGCTACAGTTTACCACCACCTGTTCTATAATAGAGGCTATGCTACAGTTTACCACCACCTGTTCTATAATAGAGGCTATGCTACAGTTTACCACCATCTGTTCTATAATAGAGGCTATGCTACAGTTTACCACCATCTGTTCTATAATAGAGGCTATGCTACAGTTTACCATCATCTGTTCTATAATAGAGGCTATGCTACAGTTTACCACCACCTGTTCTATAATAGAGGCTATGCTACAGTTTACCACCACCTGTTCTATAATAGAGGCTATGCTACAGTTTACCACCATCTGTTCTATAATAGAGGCTATGCTACAGTTTACCATCATCTGTTCTATAATAGAGGCTATGCTACAGTTTACCACCACCTGTTCTATAATAGAGGCTATGCTACAGTTTACCACCATCTGTTCTATAATAGAGGCTATGCTACAGTTTACCACCATCTGTTCTATAATAGAGGCTATGCTACAGTTTACCACCATCTGTTCTATAATAGAGGCTATGCTACAGTTTACCACCATCTGTTCTATAATAGAGGCTATGCTACAGTTTACCACCATCTGTTCTATAATAGAGGCTATGCTACAGTTTACCACCATCTGTTCTATAATAGAGGCTATGCTACAGTTTACCACCATCTGTTCTATAATAGAGGCTATGCTACAGTTTACCACCATCTGTTCTATAATAGAGGCTATGCTACAGTTTACCACCATCTGTTCTATAATAGAGGCTATGCTACAGTTTACCACCATCTGTTCTATAATAGAGGCTATGCTACAGTTTACCACCATCTGTTCTATAATAGAGGCTATGCTACAGTTTACCACCATCTGTTCTATAATAGAGGCTATGCTACAGTTTACCACCATCTGTTCTATAATAGAGGCTATGCTACAGTTTACCACCATCTGTTCTATAATAGAGGCTATGCTACAGTTTACCATCATCTGTTCTATAATAGAGGCTATGCTACAGTTTACCACCATCTGTTCTATAATAGAGGCTATGCTACAGTTTACCACCATCTGTTCTATAATAGAGGCTATGCTACAGTTTACCACCATCTGTTCTATAATAGAGGCTATGCTACAGTTTACCACCATCTGTTCTATAATAGAGGCTATGCTACAGTTTACCACCATCTGTTCTATAATAGAGGCTATGCTACAGTTTACCACCACCTGTTCTATAATAGAGGCTATGCTACAGTTTACCACCATCTGTTCTATAATAGAGGCTATGCTACAGTTTACCACCATCTGTTCTATAATAGAGGCTATGCTACAGTTTACTACCATCTGTTCTATAATAGAGGCTATGCTACAGTTTACCACCATCTGTTCTATAATAGAGGCTATGCTACAGTTTACCACCATCTGTTCTATAATAGAGGCTATGCTACAGTTTACCACCATCTGTTCTATAATAGAGGCTATGCTACAGTTTACCACCATCTGTTCTATAATAGAGGCTATGCTACAGTTTACCACCATCTGTTCTATAATAGAGGCTATGCTACAGTTTACCACCATCTGTTCTATTATAGAGGCTACGCTACAGTTTACCACCATCTGTTCTATAATAGAGGCTATGCTACAGTTTACCACCACCTGTTCTATAATAGAGGCTATGCTACAGTTTACCACCATCTGTTCTATAATAGAGGCTATGCTACAGTTTACCACCATCTGTTCTATAATAGAGGCTGTGCTACAGTTTACCACCATCTGTTCTATAATAGAGGCTATGCTACAGTTTACCACCATCTGTTCTATAATAGAGGCTATGCTACAGTTTACCACCATCTGTTCTATAATAGAGGCTGTGCTACAGTTTACCACCATCTGTTCTATAATAGAGGCTATGCTACAGTTTACCACCATCTGTTCTATAATAGAGTATTGGAATAGGCTTCATTTCTCAGAACAAGAATAGACTGATGAGTTTCAGAAGGAAGTTATTTGTTTTTGGCCATTTTGCTGATGCTCCAGATACTCAACTAGTCTAAAGGCCAGTTTTATTGCTTCTTTAATCAGAACAACAGTTTTCAGCTCTCCTAACATAATTGCAAAAGTGTTTTCTAATGATCAATTAGCCTTTTAAAATGATAAACTTGGATTAGCTAACACAACGTGCCACTGGAACACAGGAGTGATGGTCGCTGATAATGGGCTTCTGTACTCCTGTGTAGGTATTCCATTCAAAATCTGCCGTTTCCAGTCATTAACAACATTAACAATGTCTACACTGTATTTCTGATCAATTTGATGTTATTTTAAATGGACAAAAAAAAAGCTTTTCTTTCAAAAACAAGGACATTTCTAAGTGACCCCAAACTGTTGAACGGTAGTGTATGTTTGCGCCCATCTCAGTGAACTAATCCATTATGGAGGCCTAGACTCGAGCTCCGTCCCGCATCGCCATGCCCCCCCCCCCCCCCCCAAATATTGTAACAATGCGGATGGCGCTGTAAAGCTCCGCATTGATGTGATTGGTGGACGGTTGTTGGGGGCGTTACATCCTGTAGAAAACACTAACTCACTTCCTTGACAACAGCTCTGCAATGCTCAGCAAAGTGCAGGAAGTATCAAATCCCTTCTGCTGAGGCCGTATCACCATGAACGCTGCACGGCCAATGGAGACGTCAGATTGACCACGCGACCAGATGCACAATACACTTCCTCTCCCCGGCCAATTTGTACACAATGTTTCATAACTTCACTGTGTGAATTGTTTGTGTTTTATCGTTAGTGTATATTAATTCCCAATTACTTATATCACCTGTATGACATTTACCGTTCATTCATATCATTTAAAAAACATCTACAATGGTAATGTATTTTAGCACTTTCAATATTATTATTCCAGTCTTCCTGTTCTCATTGTCTGGAGTGGACACATGGTTTGCAGAGTGTACAACCTATGATACACTTATGAGAAACAAGTTCTGGTTTATTTCATTCCATTTCTGAGTTTTGTCAGTTTAGTCGTTGTCTTTTGTTTGGAGCGCTCCTATCACTGTTGAGTAAGGACACGCAGGCAGAGAAGTAGGGAAATGTAGGCCAGGTAGGCATATAAAATGTGCCCATTTGACGATCTGATAGTATTTCTGATTGGCTTAACGCCCCACCAATAACCTGTGGAGCTTCTCAAAGTGAAGTTTTCACCTCAAACATCAAGAAAACAACGTCTGTTTTCACATCCACTGAGAATTACAATAGTTCCTCAATGTATTTCAAAATATCATTCCAGTTCTCTCCCTTTCCGATAACCACTCAGCATGAAAAGGGAAAGATGTCTCTGATCCAGTGGAAATGTCATAAAATAGGACTACCTAATTACTTCTCATCAGTGCTGGGCTTGGACTGAAATAGGTTTCAGTACTCAGTAGGTTCAGGAGCTCCACAAAAAGCTAATATTCGATAAATAAGAGGAACAGGAGAATTTGAGATGCATTTACTCCGCTGAACTCCTGCTCAAGTCAACCACTGCTTCTTATCCCTTGATCAAATAGTCTACAGCTGTGTCTGTCCTGATCTCACTGGAGCAGGAAGCTCTGAGGGCCCAGAATATTTGATACAATGTTGCAACTTCACTTCCACAAGCTTCAGGTTTGACCAAGGTTAATAGTAGATACAATGTTTCAAGTTGGTTGCAGACAGGCCATGTGTAGCCAATGTGATTTAAAGGACATTTATTTTTATCAGGATATTTTCTACCTGCAGGCTGAAATGTTTTTTATTTGTTGGCTTTATGTATGCAATTTTTACATAGTTCAAATCTAATGTTATTTGTCACATGCGCCAAACACAACAAACCTTAATGCTTACTTACAAGCCCTTAATCAACAACGCTGTTTAAAGAAAATACCCCGTCAAAAAAACTAGAAAAAAACGTAACCCGGAAAAACTTTCACAAATGACACCACAGAAACGTGTAGGGAAGGACACCACAGAAACGTGAAGGGAAGGACACCACAGAAACGTGAAGGGAAGGACACCACAGAAACGTGTAGGGAAGGACACCACAGAAACGTGTAGGGAAGGACACCACAGAAACGTGTAGGGAAGGACACCACAGAAACGTGTAGGGAAGGACACCACAGAAACGTGTAGGGATGGACACCACAGAAACGTGTAGGGAAGGACACCACAGAAACGTGAAGGGAAGGACACCACAGAAACGTGAAGGGAAGGACACCACAGAAATGTGAAGGGAAGGACACCACAGAAACGTGTAGGGAAGGACACCACAGAAACGTGAAGAACACCACAGAAACGTGTAGGGAAGGACACCACAGAAAAGTGTAGGGAAGTACACCACAGAAACGTGTAGGGAAGGACACCACAGAAACGTGTAGGGAAGGACACCACAGAAACGTGAAGGGAAGGACACCACAGAAACGTGAAGGGAAGGACACCACAGAAATGTGAAGGACACCACAGAAACGTGAAGAACACCACAGAAACGTGTAGGGAAGGACACCACAGAAACGTGTAGGGAAGGACACCACAGAAACGTGTAGGGAAGGACACCACAGAAACGTGTAGGGAAGGACACCACAGAAACGTGAAGGGAAGGACACCACAGAAATGTGAAGGACACCACAGAAACGTGAAGGGAAGGACACCACAGAAACGTGAAGGGAAGGACACCACAGAAATGTGAAGAACACCACAGAAACGTGAAGGGAAGGACACCACAGAAACGTGTAGGGAAGGACACCACAGAAACGTGAAGGACACCACAGAAACATGTAGTGAAGAACACCACAGAAACGTGAAGGGAAGGACACCACAGAAACGTGTAGGGAAGGACACCACAGAAACGTGAAGGGAAGGACACCACAGAAACGTGTAGGGAAACACCACAGAAACGTGAAGGGGAGGACACCACAGAAACGTGAAGAACACCACAGAAACGTGAAGAACACCACAGAAACGTGAAGGGAAGGACACCACAGAAACATGTAGGGAAGGACACCACAGAAACGTGTAGGGAAGGACACCACAGAAACGTGTAGGGAAGGACACCACAGAAACGTGTAGGGAAGGACACCACAGAAACATGTAGGGAAGGACACCACAGAAACGTGTAGGGAAGGACACCACAGAAACGTGAAGGGAAGAACACCACAGAAACGTGAAGGGAAGGACACCACAGAAACGTGTAGGGAAGGACACCACAGAAACGTGAAGAACACCACAGAAACGTGAAGAGAATGACACCACAGAAACGTGTAGGGAAGGACACCACAGAAACGTGTAGGGAAGGACACCACAGAAACGTGAAGGGAAGGACACCACAGAAACGTGAAGAACACCACAGAAACGTGAAGAACACCACAGAAACGTGAAGGGAAGGACACCACAGAAACGTGAAGAACACCACAGAAACGTGAAGAACACCACAGAAACATGTAGGGAAGGACACCACAGAAACGTGAAGAACACCACAGAAACATGAAGGGAAGGACACCACAGAAACGTGTAGGGAAGGACACCACAGAAACGTGAAGGGAAGGACACCACAGAAACGTGAAGGGAAGGACACCACAGAAACGTGTAGGGAAGGACACCACAGAAACGTGAAGGGAAGGACACCACAGAAACGTGTAGGGAAGGACACCACAGAAACGTGTAGGGAAGGACACCACAGAAACGTGAAGGGAAGGACACCACAGAAACGTGAAGAACACCACAGAAACGTGAAGAACACCACAGAAACGTGAAGGGAAGGACACCACAGAAATGTGAAGAACACCACAGAAACGTGAAGGGAAGGACACCACAGAAACGTGTAGGGAAGGACACCACAGAAACGTGAAGGACACCACAGAAACGTGTAGTGAAGAACACCACAGAAACGTGAAGGGAAGGACACCACAGAAACGTGTAGGGAAGGACACCACAGAAACGTGAAGGGAAGGACACCACAGAAACGTGTAGGGAAACACCACAGAAACGTGAAGGGGAGGACACCACAGAAACGTGAAGAACACCACAGAAACGTGAAGAACACCACAGAAACGTGAAGGGAAGGACACCACAGAAACATGTAGGGAAGGACACCACAGAAACGTGTAGGGAAGGACACCACAGAAACGTGTAGGGAAGGACACCACAGAAACGTGTAGGGAAGGACACCACAGAAACATGTAGGGAAGGACACCACAGAAACGTGTAGGGAAGGACACCACAGAAACGTGAAGGGAAGAACACCACAGAAACGTGAAGGGAAGGACACCACAGAAACGTGTAGGGAAGGACACCACAGAAACGTGAAGAACACCACAGAAACGTGAAGAGAATGACACCACAGAAACGTGTAGGGAAGGACACCACAGAAACGTGTAGGGAAGGACACCACAGAAACGTGAAGGGAAGGACACCACAGAAACGTGAAGAACACCACAGAAACGTGAAGAACACCACAGAAACGTGAAGGGAAGGACACCACAGAAACGTGAAGAACACCACAGAAACGTGAAGAACACCACAGAAACATGTAGGGAAGGACACCACAGAAACGTGAAGAACACCACAGAAACATGAAGGGAAGGACACCACAGAAACGTGTAGGGAAGGACACCACAGAAACGTGAAGGGAAGGACACCACAGAAACGTGAAGGGAAGGACACCACAGAAACGTGTAGGGAAGGACACCACAGAAACGTGAAGGGAAGGACACCACAGAAACGTGAAGGGAAGGACACCATAGAAACGTGAAGGACACCACAGAAACATGTAGGGAAGGACACCACAGAAACGTTTAAAGTAGAGGTAAAGAAACACAGAACACATGCGAAGAAGCTTCTGGACCTTTAATCCGAAAAGTCGGATCTGCAGCGAAAATGTTATCAGTATTGTGGATAAGGTTGGTAGGAGACTCACCTTGTAACTGAGGGTCAAACCATCCAGATTATTAAGTCTGTTTCTACCACAGCCAACCTGGTATCATGTGGATAAGGTTGGTAGGAGACTCACCTTGTAACTGAGGGTCAAACCATCCAGATTATTAAGTCTGTTTCTACCACAGCCAACCTGGTATCATGTGGATAAGGTTGGTAGGAGACTCACCTTGTAACTGAGGGTCAAACCATCCAGATTATTAAGTCTGTTTCTACCACAGCCAACCTGGTATCATGTGGATAAGGTTGGTAGGAGACTCACCTTGTAACTGAGGGTCAAACCATCCAGATTATTAATCGGCTGTTTCTTTCTGACTGGGTCTATCGTCTCCAGGAAGATGGACAACCTGGAAAACAGACATTTTTCTTTTACTTTATTGTGACAATAAATTCAATGCCATCAAAATGGGAAAAACATCACAACTATTAGCCTATCACTGTTGTTGATATTACATCCTGTGTGATCAGTTAGCCTATCAACTCACTGAAATCTCTCAAAAACAGAGCAAAGGCTAACCAATGAGAGCCCAGTCAGTGTGGGGTGTAACCAATGAGAGCCCAGTCAGTGTGGGGTGTAACCAATGAGAGCCCAGTCAGTGTGGGGTGTAACCAATGAGAGCCCAGCCAGTGTGGGGTGTAACCAATGACAGCCCAGTCAGTGTGGGGTGTAACCAATGAGAGCCCAGTCAGTGTGAGGAGGTTGTGTTGCAGTACCTGCTGCTGTCCTCTGGACACCGCTGTCCCACGGCTTCCTGCAGTTGAACGTTGAGGAACGCCAGTTGCTGCCAGCTCTCCTTCTCCAGGACCTTATCAAAGATGGCTGTATAGAAGTCATACATGGTGTCTCCTGCCTCCAACAGGAAGTAGTTCCTCATGGCCTGAAGGTACTCCAGCAGTCTGGGGGTTAAAGATTAGGGTGGGTATAGGGCCTATAACAGCTGTAGAAGTCATACTGGGGAACCTCAGCAGTCTGGGGGTTAAAGGTTAGGGTGAGTATAGGGCCTATAACAGCTGTAGAAGTCATACCGGGGGACCTCAGCAGTCTGGGGGTTAAAGGCTAAGGTGAGTATAGGGCCTATAACAGCTGTAGAAGTCATACTGGGGGACCTCAGCAGTCTGGGGGTTAAAGGTTAGGGTGAGTATAGGGCCTATAACAGCTGTAGAAGTCATACTGGGGGACCTCAGCAGTCTGGGGGTTAAAGGTTAAGGTGAGTATAGGGCCTATAACAGCTGTAGAAGTCATACTGGGGGACCTCAGCACTACTTTGACCAGGGCCATTAGGGCTGTGGTGCACTTTATAGGGCAGCCCAACCCTCTTCCTGGAGATCTACTGTCCTGTAGGTTATCAGCCCAATCCTAATTTAGCATATCTGATTCAGCTAGTTAAGGTCTTGTTGAGCAGCTAATTAGTAGAATCATGTGTGTTAAGTTAGGATTGGACTGAAAACCTACAGGACGGTAAATCTCCAGGAAGAGGGTTGGACTGAAAACCTACAAGATAGTAGACCTCCAGGAAAAGGGTTGGACTGAGAACCTACAGGACAGTAGATCTCCAGGAAGAGGGTTGGACTGTAAACCTACAGGACGGTAGATCTCCAGGAAGAGGGTTGGACTGAAAACCTACAGGACAGTAGATCTCCAGGAAGAGGGTTGGACTGAAAACCTACAGGACAGTAGATCTCCAGGAAGAGGGTTGGACTGAAAACCTACAGGACAGTAGTTCTCCAGGAAGAGAGTTGGGCAGCCCTGATATAGGAAACAGCGTGTCATTTGGGATGAAGCCTATACCCACTCAATGATACGGTACCTGGTATGTTTCAATCACCTTAATTGATGAATGAAGTACAAGGGAAGAATGAACACCTGGCCCTGGAGGACTAGAGACATGAGACAGAGTACTGACTGACAGACACCTGGAGGACTAGAGACATGAGACAGAGTACTGACTGACAGACACCTGGAAGACTAGAGACATGAGACAGAGTACTGACTGACAGACACCTGGAGGACTAGAGACAGAGTACTGACTGACAGACACCTGGAGGACTAGAGACATGAGACAGAGTACTGACTGACAGACACCTGGAGGACTAGAGACAGAGTACTGACTGACAGACACCTGGAGGACTAGAGACATGAGACAGAGTACTGACTGACAGATGTATTGAGTTTACCTGTAGTCCTTCTTCAGGGTGGTCATGAGGTTGCCACAGCACTCAATGTATCTCTTCTGGATGTGTGGGTAGAGGCAGGAGCGCAGCGTCAGCTCAAATGTCTGACACGTCACCGACTCAGACGAACGGTCCACGATCACGTCACCGCCTGAGAACCTCTCGTGGAAGTCACTCTGCTCCAGGTACAGCCTGGTGGGGGGGGATTAGGAGTTACCAGAGCTGGGTTACTCTTTCTGGAGCCACCAAACAAGCTAAAACTTAACATAATCAAGATATTTTAATTCAATTATAGTTTTTCCACTAATTGGTCTTCTGAACAATTTGTATTTTATTTCACCTTTATTTTACTAGGCAAGTCAGTTAAGAACCAATTCTTATTTTCAATGGCGGCCTAGGAACAATGGGTTAACTGCCTGTTCAGGGGCAGAACGACAGATTTGTAACACAGATTTCCAACACTCTAACCACTAGGCTACCCTGCCGCCCCCAGGTAGGCTAGTTGAGAACAAGTTCTCATTTACAACTGTGACCTGGCCAAGATAAAGAAAAGCAGTGTGAACAGACAGCAATACAGAGTTACACAAATAAACAAGCGTACAGTCAGTAACACAATAGAAAAAGATTTTTCTATTTATTTCTATTTATGTAGAGTGTAGAATGTAGAAAGGGAGGGGGGGGTAGCCAATAAATAGGCCATAGAGGCAAAAATAATTACAATGTAGCATTAATACTGGAGTGATAGATGTGCAGATGATGAATGTGCAAGAAGAGATACTGGGGTGCAAAAGACCAAGAGGGTAAGTAATAATATGGGGATGAGGTTGTTGGATGGGCTATTTACAGATGGGCTGTGTACAGGTACAGTGATCGGTAAGCAGCTCTGACAGCTGATGCTTAAAGTTAGAGAGATATGAGTCTTCAGCTTCAGTGATTTTTGCAATTCGTTCCAGTCATTGGCAGCAAAGAACTGGAAGGAAAGTTGGCCAAAGGTGGTGTTGGATTTGGGGATGACCAGTGAGATATACCTGCTAGAGCATGTGCTACGGGTGGTTGTTGCTATGGTGACCAGTGAGCTGAGATAAGGCGGAGCTTTACCTAGCAAAGACTTACAGATGACCTGGAGCCAGTGGGGTTGGCGACCGATATGTAGTGAGGGCCAGCCAACGAGCGTGTACACGTCGTAGTGGTGGGTAGATTATGGGGCTTTGGTGACAAAACGGATGGCACTGTGATAGACTACATCCAGTTTGCTGAGTAGAGTGTTGAAGTGGCTGCAGGGGGTGCTGAGATGATGGCCAGGGTAGGGGTAGCCAGATGGAAAGCATGGCCAGCTGCGGAAAAATGCTTATTGAAATTATCGATTTTCGTAGATTTATTGGTAGTGACAGTGTTTCCTAGCCACAATGCAGTGGGCAGCTGGAAGGAGGTGCTCGTATTCTCCATGGACATTACAGTGTCCCAAAACATTTTTGAATAAGTGCAACAGGAAGCAAATTTCTGTTTGAAAAAGCTAGCCTTAACTTTCCTAACTGCCTGTGTATATTGGTTCCTGACTTCCCTGAAAAGTTGCATATCGTGGGGGCTATTCGATGCTAATGCAGAACGCCACAGGATGTTTTTGTGCTGGTCAAGGGCAGTCGGGTCTGGAGTGAACCAAGGGCTATATCTGTTCATAGTTTAAAAAAAATTGAACGGGGCATGCTTATTTAAGGTGGTGAGGAAGGCACTTTTAAAGAATAACCAGCATCCTCCACTGACGGAATGAGGTCAATATCCTTCCAGGATACCCGGGCCAGGTCGATTAGAAAGGCCTGCTCGCTGAAGTGTTTTAGGGAGCATTTGACAGTGACGAGGGGTGGTCGTATGACCGCGGACCCAGTGTGCACTCAGGCAATGATCGCTGAAATCCTGGTTGAAGACAGCACAGGTGTATTGATGGCAGGTTGGTCAGGATGATATCTAAGAGGGTGCCCATGGTTACAGATTTAGGGTTGTACCCGGTAGGTTCCTTGATGATTTGTGTGAGTTTGAGGGCATCCAGCTTAGATTGAAGGACGGCCGGGGTGTTAAGCATGTCCCAGTTTAGGTCACCTAACAGAACGAACTCTGAAGATAGATGGGGGGCAATCAGTTCACATATGGTGTCCAGGGCACAACTGGGGGCTGAAGGGGGTCTATAAACAAGCGGCAACGGCGAGAGACTTGTTTCTAAAAGTAGAAGATCGAATTGTTTGGGTACAGAGCTGGATAGTAAGACAGAACTCTGCTGGCTATCTCTGCAATAGATTGCAACTCTGTAACCGGGGCTGAAGGGGGTCTATAAACCAAAGATAGAACTTTGGTAGTTCTATCTTGTCATAAAATGTTATATTTAGGGATGGACAATTCAGGATTTTTGGTGGCCTTCCTAAGTCAGGATTCAGATACGGCTAGAACATCTGGGTTGGCAGAGTGTGCTAAAGCAGTGAATAAAACAAACTTAGGGAGGAGGCTTCTAATGTTAACATGCATGAAACCAATGCTTTTACGGTTACAGAAGTCAACAAATGAGAGCGCCTGGGGAATGGGAGTGGAGCTAGGAACTGAAGGGCCTGATTCACCTCTACATCACCAGAGGAGGAGTAGGATAAGGGTACGGCTAAAGGCTATAACAACTGGTCGTCTAGTACGTTTGGAACAGAGAAGGAGTAGGATGAGGGTACGGCTAAAGGCTATAAGAACTGGTCGTCTAGTGATTTTGGAACAGAGTAGGATGAGGGTACAGCTAAAGGCTATAAGAACTGGTCGTCTAGTACGTTAGGAAGAGAGGAGGAGTAGGATGAGGGTACGGCTAAAGGCTATAATAACTGGTCGCCTAGTGCGTTTGGAACAGAGGAGTAGGATGAGGGTACAGCTAAAGGCTATAATAACTGGTCGCCTAGTGCGTTTGGAACAGAGGAGTAGGATGAGGGTACAGCTAAAGGCTATAAGAACTGGTTGTCTAGTACGTTTGGAACAGGGAGTAAAAGGAGCAGGTTTCTGGGCGGGGGAATAATAAATTCAAGACAACGTACAGACAAAGGTATGGTAGGATGTGAATACAGTGGAGGTAAACCTTGGCATTGAGTGACGATGAGAGAGGTTTTGTCTCGAGAGGCACCATTTAAGCCAGGTGCCGTCACTGCATGTGTGGGGGGTGGAACATAAGGGCGCTTGCTTCAGGACAGAAAACCCCTCGGACGGTTACCTCGGTAGACCAGTTGTGATGAATCGGCGGGGCTGAGGTTCCAGGCCAATTGGCAAAAGAGGTAATTGAAGCACAAGGATTTCTTGAAGGAATCTCTTCGGCTAGCTGGGAGATGGGCCTAGTTTGAGGCTAGCTCCAGGCTAACTACTATCTAGTTATTGGCTAGCTCCTGAAGGGGGTTCCGGTTCAAAAGTGTAAAAATAGCAGATCCATACCACATTGCGTGAGGCGGGTTGCAGGAGAGTATGTTCAGTCCGTAGATGGAAAATGAGACAAAAAAATATATACGAAGAAAAACGATGTATACAAGGGACGGGACAAGACAATCAAAACAGACATCCCCACTGCTACGCCATCTTGGAAATGTTTCGTCCCTACCCCACGCCGCCTCGGTCCCTACCCCGCTCCAAGTATACTCTCCTCCACTCACCTGGCGAAGTTGATGGCCAGTAGAGGGTCATGTATGTCATCCATCTGTAGATGCTGAGCTACAATCGACTGCATCTTGATCAGGCTCTGCTTAGTGGCCTGTTGCTCGGTGACCGTATCCACGGGGGAGTCGTCCCGGCAACGGAGGCGGGACTGAACAGACTCCAGAAAAAGAGTGTACAAGCTCTTCCTTTCTGCATCTAAAACATACAGAGAACATTAGGAATCCAAGCAGTAAGCATCTAAAACATACACAGAACATTAGGAATCCAAGCAGTAAGCATCTAAAACATACAGAGAACATTAGGAATCCAAGCAGTAAGCATCTAAAACATACAGAGAACATTAGGAATCCAAGCAGTAAGTATCTAAAACATACACAGAACATTAGGAATCCAAGCAGTAAGCATCTAAAACATACAGAGAACATTAGGAATCCAAGCAGTAAGCATCTAAAACATACAGAGAACATTAGGAATCCAAGCAGTAAGTATCTAAAACACAGAGAACATTAGGAATCCAAGCAGTAAGCATCTAAAACATACAGAGAACATTAGGAATCCAAGCAGTAAGCATCTAAAACATACACAGAACATTAGGAATCCAAGCAGTAAGCATCTAAAACATACAGAGAACATTAGGAATCCAAGCAGTAAGCATCTAAAACATACAGAGAACATTAGGAATCCAAGCAGTAAGCATCTAAAACACAGAGAACATTAGGAATCCAAGCAGTAAGCATCTAAAACATACAGAGAACATTAGGAATCCAAGCAGTAAGCATCTAAAACATACAGAGAACATTAGGAATCCAAGCAGTAAGCATCTAAAACATACAGAGAACATTAGGAATCCAAGCAGTAAGCATCTAAAACATACAGAGAACATTAGGAATCCAAGCAGTAAGCATCTAAAACATACAGAGAACATTAGGAATCCAAGCAGTAAGCATCTAAAACATACAGAGAAGATTAGGAATCCAAGCAGTAAGCATCTAAAACACAGAGAACATTAGGAATCCAAGCAGTAAGCATCTAAAACATACAGAGAACATTAGGAATCCAAGCAGTAAGCATCTAAAACACACAGAACATTAGGAATCCAAGCAGTAAGCATCTAAAACATACAGAGAACATTAGGAATCCAAGCAGTAAGCATCTAAAACATACAGAGAAGATTAGGAATCCAAGCAGTAAGCATCTAAAACATACAGAGAAGATTAGGAATCCAAGCAGTAAGCATCTAAAACACAGAGAACATTAGGAATCCAAGCAGTAAGCATCTAAAACATACAGAGAACATTAGGAATCCAAGCAGTAAGCATCTAAAACATACAGAGAACATTAGGAATCCAAGCAGTAAGCATCTAAAACATACAGAGAACATTAGGAATCCAAGCAGTAAGCATCTAAAACATACAGAGAACATTAGGAATCCAAGCAGTAAGCATCTAAAACATACAGAGAACATTAGGAATCCAAGCAGTAAGCATCTAAAACACAGAGAACATTAGGAATCCAAGCAGTAAGCATCTAAAACACAGAGAACATTAGGAATCCAAGCAGTAAGCATCTAAAACACACAGAACATTAGGAATCCAAGCAGTAAGCATCTAAAACATACAGAGAACATTAGGAATCCAAGCAGTAAGCATCTAAAACATACAGAGAACATTAGGAATCCAAGCAGTAAGCATCTAAAACACAGAGAACATTAGGAATCCAAGCAGTAAGTATCTAAAACACAGAACATTAGGAATCCAAGCAGTAAGCATCTAAAACACAGAACATTAGGAATCCAAGCAGTAAGCATCTAAAACACAGAACATTAGGAATCCAAGCAGTAAGTATCTAAAACACAGAACATTAGGAATCCAAGCAGTAAGCATCTAAAACACAGAGAACATTAGGAATCCAAGCAGTATGTATCTAAAACACAGAACATTAGGAATCCAAGCAGTAAGTATCTAAAACACAGAACATTAGGAACCCAAGCAGAAAGCAGGTGTTTTGTACCATACGGCCATGCTTCGCTAGATTATAGCTCAAGGCTCAGGGATGATAGAAACAACTTTATGGTTCCATAATACTGTATATTCTGAAAAACACAAACCTTGTTTTTCAGGCATAAGCAGTACTCAAACTCCCCTGTCTCCCATCTCAAACACATCTCTCTGTACCACACTCTGCACTAGAAACACTAGCCAGGTGACCAATTACAGACCAGCTACACACCAGGTAAAGATGAACTACAGACCAGCTACAGATCAGCTAAAGATGAAGTACCAAACAGCTAAAGATGAACTACAGACCAGCTACAGACCTCTAGTGGAGCCATCGGTCTGCTCAGCCTCTACAGACCAACACTGACCTCTAGTGGAGCTATCGGTCTGCTCATCCTCTACAGACCAACACTGACCTCTAGTGCAGCCATCGGTCTGCTCAGCCTCTATAGACCAACACTGAGCTCTAGTGCAGCCATCGGTCTGCTCAGCCTCTACAGACAAACACTGACCTCTAGTGGAGCCATCGGTCTGCTCATCCTCTACAGACGAACACTGACCTCTAGTGGAGCTATCGGTTTGCTCAGCCTCTACAGACCAACACTGACCTCTAGTGCAGCCATCAGTCTGCTCAGCCTCTATAGACCAACACTGATCTCTAGTGCAGCCATCGGTCTGCTCAGCCTCTAGACGAACACTGACCTCTAGTGGAGCCATCGGTCTGCTCAGCCACTACAGACCAACACTGACCTCTAGTGCAGCCATCGGTCTGCTCAGCCTCTATAGACCAACACTGACCTCTAGTGGAGCCATCGGTCTGCTCATCCTCTACAGACCAACACTGACCTCTAGTGCAGCCATCGGTCTGCTCAGCCTCTACAGACCAACACTGACCTCTAGTGGAGCTATCGGTCTGCTCATCCTCTACAGACCAACACTGACCTCTAGTGCAGCCATCGGTCTGCTCAGCCTTAATAGACCAACACTGACCTCTAGTGCAGCCATCGGTCTGCTCAGCCTCTAGACCAACACTGCCCTCTAGTGCAGCCATCGGTCTGCTCAGCCTCTACAGACAAACACTGACCTCTAGTGGAGCCATCGGTCTGCTCAGCCTCTACAGACCAACACTGACCTCTAGTGGAGCCATCGGTCTGCTCAGCCTCTATAGACCAACACTGATCTCTAGTGGAGCTATCGGTCTGCTCTGCCTCTACAGACCAACACTGATCTCTAGTGGAGCTATCGGTCTGCTCATCCTCTACAGACCAACACTGACCTCTAGTGGAGCTATCGGTCTGCTCATTCTCTACAGACCAACACTGACCTCTAGTGGAGCCATCGGTCTGCTCAGCCTCTACAGACCAACACTGCCTTCTAGTGGAGCCATCGGTCTGCTCAGCCTCTAGACGAACACTGACCTCTAGTGCAGCCATCGGTCTGCTCAGCCTCTACAGACCAACACAGACCTCTAGTAGAGCCATCGGTCTGCTCAGCCTCTACAGACCAACACAGACCTCTAGTGGAGCCATCGGTCTGCTCAGCCTCTAGACGAACACTGACCTCTAGTGGAGCCATCGGTCTGCTCAGCCTCTAGACGAACACTGACCTCTAGTGGAGCTATCGGTCTGCTCAGCCTCTACAGACCTCTAGTGGAGCCATCGGTCTGCTCATCCTTTACAGACCAACACTGACCTCTAGTGGAGCCATCGGTCTGCTCAGCCTCTACAGACCAACACTGACCTCTAGTGGAGCCATCGGTCTGCTCAGCCTCTAGACGAACACTGACCTCTAGTGGAGCCATCGGTCTGCTCAGCCTCTAGACGAACACTGACCTCTAGTGGAGCCATCGGTCTGCTCAGCCTCTACAGACCAACACTGACCTCTAGTGGAGCTATCGGTCTGCTCATCCTCTAGACCAACACTGACCTCTAGTGGAGCTATCGGTCTGCTCAGCCTCTACAGACCAACACTGACTTCTAGTGGAGCTATCGGTCTGCTCAGCCTCTAGACCAACACTGATCTCTAGTGGAGCTATCGGTCTGCTCAGCCTCTACAGACCAACACTGACCTCTAGTGGAGCTATCGGTCTGCTCAGCCTCTATAGACCAACACTGACCTCTAGTGGAGCCATCGGTCTGCTCAGCCTCTACAGACCAACACTGACCTCTAGTGGAGCCATCGGTCTGCTCAGCCTCTACAGACCAACACTGCCTTCTAGTGCAGCCATCGGTCTGCTCAGCCTCTACAGACCAACACAGACCTCTAGTAGAGCCATCGGTCTGCTCAGCCTCTACAGACCAACACTGACCTCTAGTGGAGCTATCGGTCTGCTCATCCTCTAGACCAACACTGACCTCTAGTGGAGCTATCGGTCTGCTCATCCTCTAGACCAACACTGACCTCTAGTGGAGCTATCGGTCTGCTCAGCCTCTACAGACGAACACTGACCTCTAGTGCAGCCATCGGTCTGCTCAGCCTCTACAGACCAACACAGACCTCTAGTGGAGCCATCGGTCTGCTCAGCCTCTACAGACCAACACAGACCTCTAGTGGAGCCATCGGTCTGCTCAGCCTCTAGACCAACACTGACCTTTAGTGGAGCCATCGGTCTGCTCAGCCTCTAGACCAACACTGACCTCTAGTGGAGCTATCGGTCTGCTCAGCCTCTACAGACCAACACTGACCTCTAGTGCAGCCATCGGTCTGCTCAGCCTCTACAGACCAACACTGACCTCTAGTGGAGCCATCGGTCTGCTCAGCCTCTACAGACCAACACTGACCTCTAGTGCAGCCATCGGTCTGCTCAGCCTCTACAGACCAACACTGACCTCTAGTGCAGCCATCGGTCTGCTCAGCCTCTACAGACCAACACTGACCTCTAGTGGAGCCATCGGTCTGCTCAGCCTCTAGACGAACACTGACCTCTAGTGGAGCCATCGGTCTGCTCAGCCTCTAGACGAACACTGACCTCTAGTGGAGCTATCGGTCTGCTCAGCCTCTACAGACGAACACTGACCTCTAGTGGAGCTATCGGTCTACTCAGCCTCTAGACGAACATTGACCTCTAGTGGAGCCATCGGTCTGCTCAGCCTCTACAGACGAACACTGACCTCTAGTGCAGCCATCGGTCTGCTCAGCCTCTACAGACCAACACAGACCTCTAGTGGAGCCATCGGTCTGCTCAGCCTCTACAGACCAACACAGACCTCTAGTGGAGCCATCGGTCTGCTCAGCCTCTAGACCAACACTGACCTTTAGTGGAGCCATCGGTCTGCTCAGCCTCTAGACCAACACTGACCTCTAGTGGAGCTATCGGTCTGCTCAGCCTCTACAGACCAACACTGACCTCTAGTGCAGCCATCGGTCTGCTCAGCCTCTACAGACCAACACTGACCTCTAGTGGAGCCATCGGTCTGCTCAGCCTCTACAGACCAACACTGACCTCTAGTGCAGCCATCGGTCTGCTCAGCCTCTACAGACCAACACTGACCTCTAGTGCAGCCATCGGTCTGCTCAGCCTCTACAGACCAACACTGACCTCTAGTGGAGCCATCGGTCTGCTCAGCCTCTAGACGAACACTGACCTCTAGTGGAGCCATCGGTCTGCTCAGCCTCTAGACGAACACTGACCTCTAGTGGAGCTATCGGTCTGCTCAGCCTCTACAGACGAACACTGACCTCTAGTGGAGCTATCGGTCTACTCAGCCTCTAGACGAACATTGACCTCTAGTGGAGCCATCGGTCTGCTCAGCCTCTAGACCAACACTGACCTCTAGTGCAGCCATCGGTCTGCTCAGCCTCTACAGACCAACACTGACCTCTAGTGGAGCCATCGGTCTGCTCAGCCTCTAGACCAACACTGACCTCTAGTGGAGCCATCGGTCTGCTCAGCCTCTAGACCAACACTGACCTCTAGTGGAGCCATCGGTCTGCTCAGCCTCTACAGACCAACACTGACCTCTAGTGCAGCCATCGGTCTGCTCTGCCTCTTTACAGTCCAGGTTCTTGAGGAGCTGCATGCTCTTCCCAGCCATGATGATCTGTTTGAGGACCGGCTTGAGGAAGGACACCATGGTGAGCTGAGACTTCGATCCCTGCTCCCCTGTGCTGCTCCCGCTGGCCGCGTCACTCAGCTTGTCCTCGCTCTCCACCGTCTCGGAGATACTGTACAAGGTGTAGGTGGCGTACCAAAAGTCTCTGTGATTCACTGGTACGTCTTTGTTCCTGGGTTGGGAGATACAGACAAGGTAGGGGTCAGGACCATTTATATATACACACTAGAGGACTAATATAGGGGGTGCTGTGTTGAAGCGAACACGCCTCCATCTTGGTACCCTCCCCACTTTATGAAGGTCTACATTCATTTATACCATGTTTATTCTATTACAGACACTGTACATTATACTATGTGAGCTTTTATATACAAATCACATCATAAATACCACATTAAAAACCTGGTTGTTTTATTTAATTCAGAATAAATGACTGACAACACAGCTCTTAGCTCCCTCAGTAGATGCCTACTGGAGAACTTATTTGTATTGCTTTTAATCTTTTTAAATGAATTTATCTTATTAACACTTTGTTCTAGCGAGCTATTTGTGTAGGTGGATATCAAGTAAACCCAATGATAGCCATGTCACATGGATATTCTCATTTTGGAAAAAGCCTTTTCAGTGTTAAAATAGGATCAACTAACAGACATATAATAAGTCTCTAAAATGGCACCCTATTCCCTGAAGTGCACTATTCCCTATGGGCTCTGGTCTAAAGTAGTGCACTATTCCCTATGGGCTCTGGTCTAAAGTAGTGCACTATTCCCTATGGGCTCTGGTCTAAAGTAGTGCACTATTCCCTATGGGCTCTGGTCTAAAGTAGTGCACTATTCCCTATGGGCTCTGGTCTAAAGTAGTGCACTATTCCCTATGGGCTCTGGTCTAAAGTAGTGCACTATTCCCTATGGGTTATGGTCTAAAGTAGTGCACTATTCCCTATGGGCTCTGGTATATAGTGCACTATATAGGGAATAGGGCTCTGTACTAAAGTAGTGCACTATATAGGGAATAGGGCTCTGGTCTAAAGTAGTGCACTATATAGGGAATAGGGCTCTGGTCTAAAGTAGTGCACTATATAGCGAATAGGGTGACGACAGATGACACCCAACACTGTCAGGACATGAAAAGAGAGCCTTCATCAACGGCCCATGTACCCTGAGTGCCTAAATATTTTCATGACATGGCCAGAAGCGAGGCTTGTTCCATACCTCTGAATGATGAACTCTTTAGCGGGGTCAAACAGGTGACCATGAACAATCCATTCATCCACGATCTCTAGGTATGGTCTGACTGTCTCTGTCCACAGAGAGAATAACAGAGCCACCTAGGTCAGAGGTCAGGGTAGTTAGACAGTTACACACCTGGCTGTTTGGAGTCGATTAACTCTCACTCAAAGACATGCACGAAACCAAACACACACACAGACACGGTCACAGACACACACACTCACAGACACGGTCACACTCACAGACACGGTCACACTCACAGACACGGTCACACTCACAGACACGGTCACGGTCACACTCACGGTCACACTCACGGTCACACTCACGGTCACACTCACGGACACGGTCACACTCACAGACACGGTCACACTCACAGACACGGTCACACTCACAGACACGGTCACACTCACAGACACGGTCACACTCACAGACACGGTCACACTCACAGACACGGTCACACTCACAGACACGGTCACACTCACAGACACGGTCACACTCACAGACACGGTCACACTCACAGACACGGTCACACTCACAGACACGGTCACACTCACAGACACGGTCACACTCACAGACACGTAAACACAAACACTCACGGCCTGTTGGGATGCCTCTCCCACGCTGTCGTACTCTATGATAGCCTTGTACAGTGTGTTGAGCAGGTGTGAGGCCCGCACCACGTTAGGGGTCTCAGGGGGGACCTCTGCCACACCCGTACAGAACACCTTGTGGAGCACCTTGATCTGGGCCAGGTGAGGGGTCAGTCTGTCCAGCACCCCTGCCAGGGTCACCGTCTCATCTACAGAGGTTATAACAGGGTCACCGTCTCATCTAGAGGTTATAACAGGGTCACCGTCTCATCTAGGGGTTATAACAGGGTCACCGTCTCATCTAGAGGTTATAACAGGGTCACCGTCTCATCTAGAGGTTATAACAGGGTCACCGTCTCATCTAGAGGTTATAACAGGGTCACTGTCTCATCTAGAGGTTATAACAGGATCACCGTCTCATCTAGAGGTTATAACAGGGTCACCGTCTCATCTAGAGGTTATAACAGGGTCACTGTCTCATCTACAAAAGTTATAACAGGGTCACCGTCTCATCTAGAGGTTATAACAGGGTCACCGTCTCATCTAGAGGTTATGACAGGGTCACCGTCTCATTTAGAGGTTATAACAGGGTCACCGTCTCATCTAGAGGTTATAACAGGGTCACTGTCTCATCTACAAAGGTTGTAACAGGGTCACAGTCTCATCTAGAGGTTATAACAGGGTCACCGTCTCATCTACAGAGGTTATAACAGGGTCACCGTCTCATCTAGAGGTTTTAACAGGGTCACCGTCTCATCTAGAGGTTATAACAGGGTCACCGTCTCATCTAGAGGTTATAACAGGGTCACCGGCTCATCTAGAGGTTATAACAGGGTCACCGTCTCATCTAGAGGTTATAACATGGTTACCGTCTCATCTAGAGGTTATAACAGGGTCACCGTCTCATCTAGAGGTTATAACAGGGTCACCGTCTCATCTACAGAGATGTAGGTTATAACAGGGTCACCATCTCATCTAGAGGTTATAACAGGGTCACAGTCTCATCTAGAGGTTATAACAGGGTCACAGTCTCATCTAGAGGTTATAACAGGGTCACAGTCTCATCTACAGAGGTTATAACAGGGTCACAGTCTCCTCTACAGTGGTTATGACAGGGTCACAGTCTCATCTAGAGGTTATGACAGGGTCCCCGTCTCATCTACAGAGAGGTAGGTTATAACAGGGTTACCGTCTCATCTAGAGGTTATAACAGGGTCACCGTCTCATCTAGAGGTTATAACAGGGTCACCGTCTCATCTAGAGGTTATAACAGGGTCACCGTCTCATCTAGAGGTTATAACAGGGTCACCGTCTCATCTAGAGGTTATAACAGGGTCACCGTCTCATCTAGAGGTTATAACAGGGTCACCGTCTCATCTAGAGGTTATAACAGGGTCACCGTCTCATCTAGAGGTTATAACAGGGTCACCGTCTCATCTAGAGGTTATAACAGGGTCACCGTCTCATCTAGAGGTTATGACAGGGTCACCGTCTCATTTAGAGGTTATAACAGGGTCACCGTCTCATCTAGAGGTTATAACAGGGTCACTGTCTCATCTACAAAGGTTGTAACAGGGTCACCGTCTCATCTAGAGGTTATAACAGGGTCACCGTCTCATCTACAGAGGTTATAACAGGGTCACCGTCTCATCTAGAGGTTTTAACAGGGTCACCGTCTCATCTAGAGGTTATAACAGGGTCACCGTCTCATCTAGAGGTTATAACAGGGTCACCGGCTCATCTAGA